>NW_026907038.1:0-285280 GCF_033978795.1 Nerophis ophidion | reverse complement strand
TATGACAAATATACAGCTGTTTAGAATTACAAAACAACTTTATGTCTTTGCAAACCTTACAAATGATCATTTTTCTAGTACAACTGACAAAGATGAATATCTCCAGACATTATAAGCCATTTTGCATGTGTGGTTTATAAGTTTTGTTTGAATACATTTTTATTGCTTTTTTCGCATTATCTCAGGATTGTAGAAACCTTACTGTCTTATTGAATAAAAAACTACTTTTTGCATTTGCAAGATTTTAAAAAGCATATGTTTCGATCAAAACTACAGAAGATATATTATTTCAGGCATTATTAGCCATTTTTCATGTGTGGTTTAGAAGTTATGTTTAAATAACTGTCATATTGAGTGTTACAGTATACAATCATATTGAGTAGAACCTAATTTTTGTAGTTGCAAACCATAGAAAAACAATCTTTTTTAGTACAACTCACATTGATTCAATATCACAGGCATTTTTAGAAATTTTGCACATTTGGATTAGGAATTATGTTGGAATACATTTTTATTGCTTTTTTCGCATTATCTCAGGATTCTAAGATCTTTATTGTCATACTGAGTAAAAAACTACTTTGTCCATTTTCAAAATTTAAAAAAGCACATGTTTCAAGTACAACTCTCAGAGATACATTATTTCAGGCATTATTGGCCATTTTTCATGTGTGGTTTAGAAGTTATGTTTAAATAACTGTAATATTGAGTGTTACAGTATAGAGTCATATTGAATAAAACATAATTTTTGATTTGCAAACCATATAAAAATAACTGTTCCTGGTAAAACTCCCATGGATTCAATTTCACATTCTTTTTTAGACATTTTGCACGTTTGGATTAGGAATGATTTGTAATACATTTTTATTGCTTTTTTCGCATTATCTCAGGATTGTAAGTATGATACTGTCAAATTGAGTAAACCATTACTTGTTGTTTTTGCAAACCTTGCCAAATGTTTCTTTCCAGTAAAACTCTTAAAGATACATATCTTCAGGCGTTATTAGACATTTTGCATGTGTATTTTTGGAATTATGTTTCAAAAACTTTCTTATTGAGTTTGACAGTATACTGTCATAGTGAATAAAACCTAATTTCTGTATTTGTGAACCTTTCCAAAATACTTGATTCTTGTAAAACTCACATAAATTCAATATTACAGGCTTTTTTTGACAGAAATTATGTTTGGTGTTGGAGTTATGTCTATAAACCTTTCATATTTAGTATGACAAATATACAGCTGTTTTGAATTACAAAACAACTCTATGTCTTTGCAAACCTTACAAATGATCATTTTTCTACTACAACTGACAAAGATGAATATCTCCAGACATTATAAGCCATTTTGCATGTGTGGTTTATAAGTTATGTTTGAATACATTTTTATTGCTTTTTTCGCATTATCTCAGGATTGTAGAAACCTTACTGTCTTATTGAATAAAAAACTACTTTTTGCATTTGCAAGATTTTAAAAAGCATATGTTTCGATCAAAACTCCCGAAGATGCATTATTTCAGGCATTATTAGCCATTTTTCATGTGTGGTTTAGAAGTTATGTTTAAATAACTGTCATATTGAGTGTTACAGTATACAATCATATTGAGTAGAACCTAATTTTTGTAGTTGCAAACCATAGAAAAACAATCTTTTTTAGTACAACTCCCATTGATTCAATATCACAGGCATTTTTAGAAATTTTGCACATTTGGATTAGGAATTATGTTGGAATACATTTTTATTGCTTTTTTCGCATTATCTCAGGATTCTAAGATCTTTACTGTCATACTGAGTAAAAAACTACTTTGTCCATTTTCAAAATTTAAAAAAGCACACGTTTCAAGTAAAACTCTCAGAGATACATTATTTCAGGCATTATTGGCCATTTTTCATGTGTGGTTTAGAAGTTATGTTTAAATAACTGTAATATTGAGTGTTACAGTATAGAGTCATATTGAATAAAACATCATTTTTGATTTGCAAACCATATACAAATAACTGTTCCTGGTAAAACTCCCATGGATTCAATTTCACATTCTTTTTTAGACATTTTGCACGTTTGGATTAGGAATGATTTGTAATACATTTTTATTGCTTTTTTCGCATTATCTCAGGATTGTAAGTATGATACTGTCAAATTGAGTAAAACATTACTTGTTGTTTTTGCAAACCTTGCCAAATGTTTCTTTCCAGTAAAACTCTTAAAGATACATATCTTCAGGCGTTATTAGACATTTTGCATGTGTATTTTTGGAATTATGTTTCAAAAACTTTCTTATTGAGTTTGACAGTATACTGTCATAGTGAATAAAACCTAATTTCTGTATTTGTGAACCTTTCCAAAATACTTGATTCTTGTAAAACTCACATAAATTCAATATTACAGGCTTTTTTTGACAGAAATTATGTTTGGTTTTGGAGTTTTGTCTATAAACCTTTCATATTTAGTATGACAAATATACAGCTGTTTTGAATTCCAAAACAACTTTATGTCTTTGCAAACCTTACAAATGATCATTGTTCTAGTACAACTGACAAAGATGAATATCTCCAGACATTATAAGCCATTTTGCATGTGTGGTTTATAAGTTATGTTTGAATACATTTTTATTGCTTTTTTCGCATTATCTCAGGATTGTAGAAACCTTACTGTCTTATTGAATAAAAAACTACTTTTTGCATTTGCAAGATTTTAAAAAGCATATGTTTCGATCAAAACTCCCGAAGATGCATTATTTCAGGCATTATTAGCCATTTTTCATGTGTGGTTTAGAAGTTATGTTTAAATAACTGTCATATTGAGTGTTACAGTATACAATCATATTGAGTAGAACCTAATTTTTGTAGTTGCAAACCATAGAAAAACAATCTTTTTTAGTACAACTCACATTGATTCAATATCACAGGCATTTTTAGAAATTTTGCACATTTGGATTAGGAAATATGTTGGAATACATTTTTATTGCTTTTTTCGCATTATCTCAGGATTCTAAGATCTTTACTGTCATACTGAGTAAAAAACTACTTTGTCCATTTTCAAAATTTAAAAAAGCACACGTTTCAAGTAAAACTCTCAGAGATACATTATTTCAGGCATTATTGGCCATTTTTCATGTGTGGTTTAGAAGTTATGTTTAAATAACTGTAATATTGAGTGTTACAGTATAGAGTCATATTGAATAAAACATCATTTTTGATTTGCAAACCATATACAAATAACTGTTCCTGGTAAAACTCCCATGGATTCAATTTCACATTCTTTTTTAGACATTTTGCACGTTTGGATTAGGAATGATTTGTAATACATTTGTATTGCTTTTTTCGCATTATCTCAGGATTGTAAGTATGATACTGTCAAATTGAGTAAAACATTACTTGTTGTTTTTGCAAACCTTGCCAAATGTTTCTTTCCAGTAAAACTCTTAAAGATACACATCTTCAGGCGTTATTAGACATTTTGCATGTGTATTTTTGGAATTATGTTTCAAAAACTTTCTTATTGAGTTTGACAGTATATTGTCATAGTGAATAAAACCTAATTTCTGTATTTGTGAACCTTTCCAAAATACTTGATTCTTGTAAAACTCACATGAATTCAATATTACAGGCTTTTTTTGACAGAAATTATGTTTGGTTTTGGAGTTATGTCTATAAACCTTTCATATTTAGTATGACAAATATACAGCTGTTTTGAATTACAAAACAACTTTATGTCTTTGCAAACCTTACAAATGATCATTTTTCTAGTACAACTGACAAAGATGAATATCTCCAGACATTATAAGCCATTTTGCATGTGTGGTTTATAAGTTATGTTTGAATACATTTTTATTGCTTTTTTCGCATTATCTCAGGATTGTAGAAACCTTACTGTCTTATTGAATAAAAAACTACTTTTTGCATTTGCAAGATTTTAAAAAGCATATGTTTCGATCAAAACTCCCGAAGATGCATTATTTCAGGCATTATTAGCCATTTTTCATGTGTGGTTTAGAAGTTATTTTTAAATAACTGTCATATTGAGTGTTACAGTATACAATCATATTGAGTAAAAACAAATTTTTGTAGTTGCAAACCATAGAAAAACAATCTTTTTTAGTAAAACCCACATTGATTCAATATCACAGGCATTTTTAGAAATTTTGCACATTTGGATTAGGAATTATGTTGGAATACATTTTTATTGCTTTTTTCGCATTATCTCAGGATTCTAAGATCTTTATTGTCATACTGAGTAAAAAACTACTTTGTCCATTTTCAAAATTTAAAAAAGCACATGTTTCAAGTAAAACTCTCAGAGATACATTATTTCAGGCATTATTGGCCATTTTTCATGTGTGGTTTAGAAGTTATGTTTAAATAACTGTAATATTGAGTGTTACAGTATAGAGTCATATTGAATAAAACATCATTTTTGATTAGCAAACCATATAGAAATAACTGTTCCTGGTAAAACTCCCATGGATTCAATTTCACATTCTTTTTTAGACATTTTGCACGTTTGGATTAGGAATGATTTGTAATACATTTTTATTGCTTTTTTCGTACTATCTCAGGATTGTAAGTATGATACTGTCAAATTGAGTAAAACATTACTTGTTGTTTTTGCAAACCTTGCCAAATGTTTCTTTCCAGTAAAACTCTTAAAGATACATATCTTCAGGCGTTATTAGACATTTTGCATGTGTATTTTTGGAATTATGTTTCAAAAACTTTCTTATTGAGTTTGACAGTATACTGTCATAGTGAATAAAACCTAATTTCTGTATTTGTGAACCTTTCCAAAATACTTGATTCTTGTAAAACTCACATAAATTCAATATTACAGGCTTTTTTTGACAGAAATTATGTTTGGTTTTGGAGTTATGTCTATAAACCTTTCATATTTAGTATGACAAATATACAGCTGTTTTGAATTACAAAACAACTTTATGTCTTTGCAAACCTTACAAATGATCATTTTTCTAGTACAACTGACAAAGATGAATATCTCCAGACATTATAAGCCATTTTGCATGTGTGGTTTATAAGTTTTGTTTGAATACATTTTTATTGCTTTTTTCGCATTATCTCAGGATTGTAGAAACCTTACTGTCTTATTGAATAAAAAACTACTTTTTGCATTTGCAAGATTTTAAAAAGCATATGTTTCGGTCAAAACTACCGAAGATATATTATTTCAGGCATTATTAGCCATTTTTCATGTGTGGTTTAGAAGTTATGTTTAAATAACTGTCATATTGAGTGTTACAGTATACAATCATATTGAGTAGAACCTAATTTTTGTAGTTGCAAACCATAGAAAAACAATCTTTTTTAGTACAACTCACATTGATTCAATATCACAGGCATTTTTAGAAATTTTGCACATTTGGATTAGGAATTATGTTGGAATACATTTTTATTGCTTTTTTCGCATTATCTCAGGATTCTAAGATCTTTATTGTCATACTGAGTAAAAAACTACTTTGTCCATTTTCAAAATTTAAAAAAGCACATGTTTCAAGTACAACTCTCAGAGATACATTATTTCAGGCATTATTGGCCATTTTTCATGTGTGGTTTAGAAGTTATGTTTAAATAACTGTAATATTGAGTGTTACAGTATAGAGTCATATTGAATAAAACATCATTTTTGATTTGCAAACCATATAAAAATAACTGTTCCTGGTAAAACTCCCATGGATTCAATTTCACATTCTTTTTTAGACATTTTGCACGTTTGGATTAGGAATGATTTGTAATACATTTTTATTGCTTTTTTCGCATTATCTCAGGATTGTAAGTATGATACTGTCAAATTGAGTAAAACATTACTTGTTGTTTTTGCAAACCTTGCCAAATGTTTCTTTCCAGTAAAACTCTTAAAGATACATATCTTCAGGCGTTATTAGACATTTTGCATGTGTATTTTTGGAATTATGTTTCAAAAACGTTCTTATTGAGTTTGACAGTATACTGTCATAGTGAATAAAACCTAATTTCTGTATTTGTGAACCTTTCCAAAATACTTGATTCTTGTAAAACTCACATAAATTCAATATTACAGGCTTTTTTTGACAGAAATTATGTTTGGTTTTGGAGTTATGTCTATAAACCTTTCATATTTAGTATGACAAATATACAGCTGTTTTGAATTACAAAACAACTCTATGTCTTTGCAAACCTTACAAATGATCATTTTTCTAGTACAACTGACAAAGATGAATATCTCCAGACATTATAAGCCATTTTGCATGTGTGGTTTATAAGTTATGTTTGAATACATTTTTATTGCTTTTTTCGCATTATCTCAGGATTGTAGAAACCTTACTGTCTTATTGAATAAAAAACTACTTTTTGCATTTGCAAGATTTTAAAAAGCATATGTTTCGATCAAAACTCCCGAAGATGCATTATTTCAGGCATTATTAGCCATTTTTCATGTGTGGTTTAGAAGTTATGTTTAAATAACTGTCATATTGAGTGTTACAGTATACAATCATATTGAGTAGAACCTAATTTTTGTAGTTGCAAACCATAGAAAAACAATCTTTTTTAGTACAACTCACATTGATTCAATATCACAGGCATTTTTAGAAATTTTGCACATTTGGATTAGGAATTATGTTGGAATACATTTTTATTGCTTTTTTCGCATTATCTCAGGATTCTAAGATCTTTACTGTCATACTGAGTAAAAAACTACTTTGTCCATTTTCAAAATTTAAAAAAGCACACGTTTCAAGTAAAACTCTCAGAGATACATTATTTCAGGCATTATTGGCCATTTTTCATGTGTGGTTTAGAAGTTATGTTTAAATAACTGTAATATTGAGTGTTACAGTATAGAGTCATATTGAATAAAACATCATTTTTGATTTGCAAACCATATACAAATAACTGTTCCTGGTAAAACTCCCATGGATTCAATTTCACATTCTTTTTTAGACATTTTGCACGTTTGGATTAGGAATGATTTGTAATACATTTGTATTGCTTTTTTCGCATTATCTCAGGATTGTAAGTATGATACTGTCAAATTGAGTAAAACATTACTTGTTGTTTTTGCAAACCTTGCCAAATGTTTCTTTCCAGTAAAACTCTTAAAGATACACATCTTCAGGCGTTATTAGACATTTTGCATGTGTATTTTTGGAATTATGTTTCAAAAACTTTCTTATTGAGTTTGACAGTATATTGTCATAGTGAATAAAACCTAATTTCTGTATTTGTGAACCTTTCCAAAATACTTGATTCTTGTAAAACTCACATGAATTCAATATTACAGGCTTTTTTTGACAGAAATTATGTTTGGTTTTGGAGTTATGTCTATAAACCTTTCATATTTAGTATGACAAATATACAGCTGTTTTGAATTACAAAACAACTTTATGTCTTTGCAAACCTTACAAATGATCATTTTTCTAGTACAACTGACAAAGATGAATATCTCCAGACATTATAAGCCATTTTGCATGTGTGGTTTATAAGTTATGTTTGAATACATTTTTATTGCTTTTTTCGCATTATCTCAGGATTGTAGAAACCTTACTGTCTTATTGAATAAAAAACTACTTTTTGCATTTGCAAGATTTTAAAAAGCATATGTTTCGATCAAAACTCCCGAAGATGCATTATTTCAGGCATTATTAGCCATTTTTCATGTGTGGTTTAGAAGTTATTTTTAAATAACTGTCATATTGAGTGTTACAGTATACAATCATATTGAGTAAAAACAAATTTTTGTAGTTGCAAACCATAGAAAAACAATCTTTTTTAGTAAAACCCACATTGATTCAATATCACAGGCATTTTTAGAAATTTTGCACATTTGGATTAGGAATTATGTTGGAATACATTTTTATTGCTTTTTTCGCATTATCTCAGGATTCTAAGATCTTTATTGTCATACTGAGTAAAAAACTACTTTGTCCATTTTCAAAATTTAAAAAAGCACATGTTTCAAGTAAAACTCTCAGAGATACATTATTTCAGGCATTATTGGCCATTTTTCATGTGTGGTTTAGAAGTTATGTTTAAATAACTGTAATATTGAGTGTTACAGTATAGAGTCATATTGAATAAAACATCATTTTTGATTAGCAAACCATATAGAAATAACTGTTCCTGGTAAAACTCCCATGGATTCAATTTCACATTCTTTTTTAGACATTTTGCACGTTTGGATTAGGAATGATTTGTAATACATTTTTATTGCTTTTTTCGTACTATCTCAGGATTGTAAGTATGATACTGTCAAATTGAGTAAAACATTACTTGTTGTTTTTGCAAACCTTGCCAAATGTTTCTTTCCAGTAAAACTCTTAAAGATACATATCTTCAGGCGTTATTAGACATTTTGCATGTGTATTTTTGGAATTATGTTTCAAAAACTTTCTTATTGAGTTTGACAGTATACTGTCATAGTGAATAAAACCTAATTTCTGTATTTGTGAACCTTTCCAAAATACTTGATTCTTGTAAAACTCACATAAATTCAATATTACAGGCTTTTTTTGACAGAAATTATGTTTGGTTTTGGAGTTATGTCTATAAACCTTTCATATTTAGTATGACAAATATACAGCTGTTTTGAATTACAAAACAACTTTATGTCTTTGCAAACCTTACAAATGATCATTTTTCTAGTACAACTGACAAAGATGAATATCTCCAGACATTATAAGCCATTTTGCATGTGTGGTTTATAAGTTTTGTTTGAATACATTTTTATTGCTTTTTTCGCATTATCTCAGGATTGTAGAAACCTTACTGTCTTATTGAATAAAAAACTACTTTTTGCATTTGCAAGATTTTAAAAAGCATATGTTTCGGTCAAAACTACCGAAGATATATTATTTCAGGCATTATTAGCCATTTTTCATGTGTGGTTTAGAAGTTATGTTTAAATAACTGTCATATTGAGTGTTACAGTATACAATCATATTGAGTAGAACCTAATTTTTGTAGTTGCAAACCATAGAAAAACAATCTTTTTTAGTACAACTCACATTGATTCAATATCACAGGCATTTTTAGAAATTTTGCACATTTGGATTAGGAATTATGTTGGAATACATTTTTATTGCTTTTTTCGCATTATCTCAGGATTCTAAGATCTTTATTGTCATACTGAGTAAAAAACTACTTTGTCCATTTTCAAAATTTAAAAAAGCACATGTTTCAAGTACAACTCTCAGAGATACATTATTTCAGGCATTATTGGCCATTTTTCATGTGTGGTTTAGAAGTTATGTTTAAATAACTGTAATATTGAGTGTTACAGTATAGAGTCATATTGAATAAAACATCATTTTTGATTTGCAAACCATATAAAAATAACTGTTCCTGGTAAAACTCCCATGGATTCAATTTCACATTCTTTTTTAGACATTTTGCACGTTTGGATTAGGAATGATTTGTAATACATTTTTATTGCTTTTTTCGCATTATCTCAGGATTGTAAGTATGATACTGTCAAATTGAGTAAAACATTACTTGTTGTTTTTGCAAACCTTGCCAAATGTTTCTTTCCAGTAAAACTCTTAAAGATACATATCTTCAGGCGTTATTAGACATTTTGCATGTGTATTTTTGGAATTATGTTTCAAAAACGTTCTTATTGAGTTTGACAGTATACTGTCATAGTGAATAAAACCTAATTTCTGTATTTGTGAACCTTTCCAAAATACTTGATTCTTGTAAAACTCACATAAATTCAATATTACAGGCTTTTTTTGACAGAAATTATGTTTGGTTTTGGAGTTATGTCTATAAACCTTTCATATTTAGTATGACAAATATACAGCTGTTTTGAATTACAAAACAACTCTATGTCTTTGCAAACCTTACAAATGATCATTTTTCTAGTACAACTGACAAAGATGAATATCTCCAGACATTATAAGCCATTTTGCATGTGTGGTTTATAAGTTATGTTTGAATACATTTTTATTGCTTTTTTCGCATTATCTCAGGATTGTAGAAACCTTACTGTCTTATTGAATAAAAAACTACTTTTTGCATTTGCAAGATTTTAAAAAGCATATGTTTCGATCAAAACTCCCGAAGATGCATTATTTCAGGCATTATTAGCCATTTTTCATGTGTGGTTTAGAAGTTATGTTTAAATAACTGTCATATTGAGTGTTACAGTATACAATCATATTGAGTAGAACCTAATTTTTGTAGTTGCAAACCATAGAAAAACAATCTTTTTTAGTACAACTCACATTGATTCAATATCACAGGCATTTTTAGAAATTTTGCACATTTGGATTAGGAATTATGTTGGAATACATTTTTATTGCTTTTTTCGCATTATCTCAGGATTCTAAGATCTTTACTGTCATACTGAGTAAAAAACTACTTTGTCCATTTTCAAAATTTAAAAAAGCACACGTTTCAAGTAAAACTCTCAGAGATACATTATTTCAGGCATTATTGGCCATTTTTCATGTGTGGTTTAGAAGTTATGTTTAAATAACTGTAATATTGAGTGTTACAGTATAGAGTCATATTGAATAAAACATCATTTTTGATTTGCAAACCATATACAAATAACTGTTCCTGGTAAAACTCCCATGGATTCAATTTCACATTCTTTTTTAGACATTTTGCACGTTTGGATTAGGAATGATTTGTAATACATTTTTATTGCTTTTTTCGCATTATCTCAGGATTGTAAGTATGATACTGTCAAATTGAGTAAAACATTACTTGTTGTTTTTGCAAACCTTGCCAAATGTTTCTTTCCAGTAAAACTCTTAAAGATACATATCTTCAGGCGTTATTAGACATTTTGCATGTGTATTTTTGGAATTATTTTTCAAAAACTTTCTTATTGAGTTTGACAGTATACTGTCATAGTGAATAAAACCTAATTTCTGTATTTGTGAACCTTTCCAAAATACTTGATTCTTGTAAAACTCACATAAATTCAATATTACAGGCTTTTTTTGACAGAAATTATGTTTGGTTTTGGAGTTTTGTCTATAAACCTTTCATATTTAGTATGACAAATATACAGCTGTTTTGAATTCCAAAACAACTTTATGTCTTTGCAAACCTTACAAATGATCATTGTTCTAGTACAACTGACAAAGATGAATATCTCCAGACATTATAAGCCATTTTGCATGTGTGGTTTATAAGTTATGTTTGAATACATTTTTATTGCTTTTTTCGCATTATCTCAGGATTGTAGAAACCTTACTGTCTTATTGAATAAAAAACTACTTTTTAAATTTGCAAGATTTTAAAAAGCATATGTTTCGATCAAAACTCCCGAAGATGCATTATTTCAGGCATTATTAGCCATTTTTCATGTGTGGTTTAGAAGTTATGTTTAAATAACTGTCATATTGAGTGTTACAGTATACAATCATATTGAGTAAAAACAAATTTTTGTAGTTGCAAACCATAGAAAAACAATCTTTTTTAGTAAAACCCACATTGATTCAATATCACAGGCATTTTTAGAAATTTTGCACATTTGGATTAGGAATTATGTTGGAATACATTTTTATTGCTTTTTTCGCATTATCTCAGGATTCTAAGATCTTTATTGTCATACTGAGTAAAAAACTACTTTGTCCATTTTCAAAATTTAAAAAAGCACATGTTTCAAGTAAAACTCTCAGAGATACATTATTTCAGGCATTATTGGCCATTTTTCATGTGTGGTTTAGAAGTTATGTTTAAATAACTGTAATATTGAGTGTTACAGTATAGAGTCATATTGAATAAAACATCATTTTTGATTAGCAAACGATATAGAAATAACTGTTCCTGGTAAAACTCCCATGGATTCAATTTCACATTCTTTTTTAGACATTTTGCACGTTTGGATTAGGAATGATTTGTAATACATTTTTATTGCTTTTTTCGTACTATCTCAGGATTGTAAGTATGATACTGTCAAATTGAGTAAAACATTACTTGTTGTTTTTGCAAACCTTGCCAAATGTTTCTTTCCAGTAAAACTCTTAAAGATACATATCTTCAGGCGTTATTAGACATTTTGCATGTGTATTTTTGGAATTATGTTTCAAAAACTTTCTTATTGAGTTTGACAGTATACTGTCATAGTGAATAAAACCTAATTTCTGTATTTGTGAACCTTTCCAAAATACTTGATTCTTGTAAAACTCACATAATTTCAATATTACAGGCTTTTTTTGACAGAAATTATGTTTGGTTTTGGAGTTATGTCTATAAACCTTTCATATTTAGTATGACAAATATACAGCTGTTTAGAATTACAAAACAACTTTATGTCTTTGCAAACCTTACAAATGATCATTTTTCTAGTACAACTGACAAAGATGAATATCTCCAGACATTATAAGCCATTTTGCATGTGTGGTTTATAAGTTTTGTTTGAATACATTTTTATTGCTTTTTTCGCATTATCTCAGGATTGTAGAAACCTTACTGTCTTATTGAATAAAAAACTACTTTTTGCATTTGCAAGATTTTAAAAAGCATATGTTTCGATCAAAACTACAGAAGATATATTATTTCAGGCATTATTAGCCATTTTTCATGTGTGGTTTAGAAGTTATGTTTAAATAACTGTCATATTGAGTGTTACAGTATACAATCATATTGAGTAGAACCTAATTTTTGTAGTTGCAAACCATAGAAAAACAATCTTTTTTAGTACAACTCACATTGATTCAATATCACAGGCATTTTTAGAAATTTTGCACATTTGGATTAGGAATTATGTTGGAATACATTTTTATTGCTTTTTTCGCATTATCTCAGGATTCTAAGATCTTTATTGTCATACTGAGTAAAAAACTACTTTGTCCATTTTCAAAATTTAAAAAAGCACATGTTTCAAGTACAACTCTCAGAGATACATTATTTCAGGCATTATTGGCCATTTTTCATGTGTGGTTTAGAAGTTATGTTTAAATAACTGTAATATTGAGTGTTACAGTATAGAGTCATATTGAATAAAACATAATTTTTGATTTGCAAACCATATAAAAATAACTGTTCCTGGTAAAACTCCCATGGATTCAATTTCACATTCTTTTTTAGACATTTTGCACGTTTGGATTAGGAATGATTTGTAATACATTTTTATTGCTTTTTTCGCATTATCTCAGGATTGTAAGTATGATACTGTCAAATTGAGTAAACCATTACTTGTTGTTTTTGCAAACCTTGCCAAATGTTTCTTTCCAGTAAAACTCTTAAAGATACATATCTTCAGGCGTTATTAGACATTTTGCATGTGTATTTTTGGAATTATGTTTCAAAAACTTTCTTATTGAGTTTGACAGTATACTGTCATAGTGAATAAAACCTAATTTCTGTATTTGTGAACCTTTCCAAAATACTTGATTCTTGTAAAACTCACATAAATTCAATATTACAGGCTTTTTTTGACAGAAATTATGTTTGGTGTTGGAGTTATGTCTATAAACCTTTCATATTTAGTATGACAAATATACAGCTGTTTTGAATTACAAAACAACTCTATGTCTTTGCAAACCTTACAAATGATCATTTTTCTACTACAACTGACAAAGATGAATATCTCCAGACATTATAAGCCATTTTGCATGTGTGGTTTATAAGTTATGTTTGAATACATTTTTATTGCTTTTTTCGCATTATCTCAGGATTGTAGAAACCTTACTGTCTTATTGAATAAAAAACTACTTTTTGCATTTGCAAGATTTTAAAAAGCATATGTTTCGATCAAAACTCCCGAAGATGCATTATTTCAGGCATTATTAGCCATTTTTCATGTGTGGTTTAGAAGTTATGTTTAAATAACTGTCATATTGAGTGTTACAGTATACAATCATATTGAGTAGAACCTAATTTTTGTAGTTGCAAACCATAGAAAAACAATCTTTTTTAGTACAACTCCCATTGATTCAATATCACAGGCATTTTTAGAAATTTTGCACATTTGGATTAGGAATTATGTTGGAATACATTTTTATTGCTTTTTTCGCATTATCTCAGGATTCTAAGATCTTTACTGTCATACTGAGTAAAAAACTACTTTGTCCATTTTCAAAATTTAAAAAAGCACACGTTTCAAGTAAAACTCTCAGAGATACATTATTTCAGGCATTATTGGCCATTTTTCATGTGTGGTTTAGAAGTTATGTTTAAATAACTGTAATATTGAGTGTTACAGTATAGAGTCATATTGAATAAAACATCATTTTTGATTTGCAAACCATATACAAATAACTGTTCCTGGTAAAACTCCCATGGATTCAATTTCACATTCTTTTTTAGACATTTTGCACGTTTGGATTAGGAATGATTTGTAATACATTTTTATTGCTTTTTTCGCATTATCTCAGGATTGTAAGTATGATACTGTCAAATTGAGTAAAACATTACTTGTTGTTTTTGCAAACCTTGCCAAATGTTTCTTTCCAGTAAAACTCTTAAAGATACATATCTTCAGGCGTTATTAGACATTTTGCATGTGTATTTTTGGAATTATGTTTCAAAAACTTTCTTATTGAGTTTGACAGTATACTGTCATAGTGAATAAAACCTAATTTCTGTATTTGTGAACCTTTCCAAAATACTTGATTCTTGTAAAACTCACATAAATTCAATATTACAGGCTTTTTTTGACAGAAATTATGTTTGGTTTTGGAGTTTTGTCTATAAACCTTTCATATTTAGTATGACAAATATACAGCTGTTTTGAATTCCAAAACAACTTTATGTCTTTGCAAACCTTACAAATGATCATTGTTCTAGTACAACTGACAAAGATGAATATCTCCAGACATTATAAGCCATTTTGCATGTGTGGTTTATAAGTTATGTTTGAATACATTTTTATTGCTTTTTTCGCATTATCTCAGGATTGTAGAAACCTTACTGTCTTATTGAATAAAAAACTACTTTTTGCATTTGCAAGATTTTAAAAAGCATATGTTTCGATCAAAACTCCCGAAGATGCATTATTTCAGGCATTATTAGCCATTTTTCATGTGTGGTTTAGAAGTTATGTTTAAATAACTGTCATATTGAGTGTTACAGTATACAATCATATTGAGTAGAACCTAATTTTTGTAGTTGCAAACCATAGAAAAACAATCTTTTTTAGTACAACTCACATTGATTCAATATCACAGGCATTTTTAGAAATTTTGCACATTTGGATTAGGAAATATGTTGGAATACATTTTTATTGCTTTTTTCGCATTATCTCAGGATTCTAAGATCTTTACTGTCATACTGAGTAAAAAACTACTTTGTCCATTTTCAAAATTTAAAAAAGCACACGTTTCAAGTAAAACTCTCAGAGATACATTATTTCAGGCATTATTGGCCATTTTTCATGTGTGGTTTAGAAGTTATGTTTAAATAACTGTAATATTGAGTGTTACAGTATAGAGTCATATTGAATAAAACATCATTTTTGATTTGCAAACCATATACAAATAACTGTTCCTGGTAAAACTCCCATGGATTCAATTTCACATTCTTTTTTAGACATTTTGCACGTTTGGATTAGGAATGATTTGTAATACATTTGTATTGCTTTTTTCGCATTATCTCAGGATTGTAAGTATGATACTGTCAAATTGAGTAAAACATTACTTGTTGTTTTTGCAAACCTTGCCAAATGTTTCTTTCCAGTAAAACTCTTAAAGATACACATCTTCAGGCGTTATTAGACATTTTGCATGTGTATTTTTGGAATTATGTTTCAAAAACTTTCTTATTGAGTTTGACAGTATATTGTCATAGTGAATAAAACCTAATTTCTGTATTTGTGAACCTTTCCAAAATACTTGATTCTTGTAAAACTCACATGAATTCAATATTACAGGCTTTTTTTGACAGAAATTATGTTTGGTTTTGGAGTTATGTCTATAAACCTTTCATATTTAGTATGACAAATATACAGCTGTTTTGAATTACAAAACAACTTTATGTCTTTGCAAACCTTACAAATGATCATTTTTCTAGTACAACTGACAAAGATGAATATCTCCAGACATTATAAGCCATTTTGCATGTGTGGTTTATAAGTTATGTTTGAATACATTTTTATTGCTTTTTTCGCATTATCTCAGGATTGTAGAAACCTTACTGTCTTATTGAATAAAAAACTACTTTTTGCATTTGCAAGATTTTAAAAAGCATATGTTTCGATCAAAACTCCCGAAGATGCATTATTTCAGGCATTATTAGCCATTTTTCATGTGTGGTTTAGAAGTTATTTTTAAATAACTGTCATATTGAGTGTTACAGTATACAATCATATTGAGTAAAAACAAATTTTTGTAGTTGCAAACCATAGAAAAACAATCTTTTTTAGTAAAACCCACATTGATTCAATATCACAGGCATTTTTAGAAATTTTGCACATTTGGATTAGGAATTATGTTGGAATACATTTTTATTGCTTTTTTCGCATTATCTCAGGATTCTAAGATCTTTATTGTCATACTGAGTAAAAAACTACTTTGTCCATTTTCAAAATTTAAAAAAGCACATGTTTCAAGTAAAACTCTCAGAGATACATTATTTCAGGCATTATTGGCCATTTTTCATGTGTGGTTTAGAAGTTATGTTTAAATAACTGTAATATTGAGTGTTACAGTATAGAGTCATATTGAATAAAACATCATTTTTGATTAGCAAACCATATAGAAATAACTGTTCCTGGTAAAACTCCCATGGATTCAATTTCACATTCTTTTTTAGACATTTTGCACGTTTGGATTAGGAATGATTTGTAATACATTTTTATTGCTTTTTTCGTACTATCTCAGGATTGTAAGTATGATACTGTCAAATTGAGTAAAACATTACTTGTTGTTTTTGCAAACCTTGCCAAATGTTTCTTTCCAGTAAAACTCTTAAAGATACATATCTTCAGGCGTTATTAGACATTTTGCATGTGTATTTTTGGAATTATGTTTCAAAAACTTTCTTATTGAGTTTGACAGTATACTGTCATAGTGAATAAAACCTAATTTCTGTATTTGTGAACCTTTCCAAAATACTTGATTCTTGTAAAACTCACATAAATTCAATATTACAGGCTTTTTTTGACAGAAATTATGTTTGGTTTTGGAGTTATGTCTATAAACCTTTCATATTTAGTATGACAAATATACAGCTGTTTTGAATTACAAAACAACTTTATGTCTTTGCAAACCTTACAAATGATCATTTTTCTAGTACAACTGACAAAGATGAATATCTCCAGACATTATAAGCCATTTTGCATGTGTGGTTTATAAGTTTTGTTTGAATACATTTTTATTGCTTTTTTCGCATTATCTCAGGATTGTAGAAACCTTACTGTCTTATTGAATAAAAAACTACTTTTTGCATTTGCAAGATTTTAAAAAGCATATGTTTCGGTCAAAACTACCGAAGATATATTATTTCAGGCATTATTAGCCATTTTTCATGTGTGGTTTAGAAGTTATGTTTAAATAACTGTCATATTGAGTGTTACAGTATACAATCATATTGAGTAGAACCTAATTTTTGTAGTTGCAAACCATAGAAAAACAATCTTTTTTAGTACAACTCACATTGATTCAATATCACAGGCATTTTTAGAAATTTTGCACATTTGGATTAGGAATTATGTTGGAATACATTTTTATTGCTTTTTTCGCATTATCTCAGGATTCTAAGATCTTTATTGTCATACTGAGTAAAAAACTACTTTGTCCATTTTCAAAATTTAAAAAAGCACATGTTTCAAGTACAACTCTCAGAGATACATTATTTCAGGCATTATTGGCCATTTTTCATGTGTGGTTTAGAAGTTATGTTTAAATAACTGTAATATTGAGTGTTACAGTATAGAGTCATATTGAATAAAACATCATTTTTGATTTGCAAACCATATAAAAATAACTGTTCCTGGTAAAACTCCCATGGATTCAATTTCACATTCTTTTTTAGACATTTTGCACGTTTGGATTAGGAATGATTTGTAATACATTTTTATTGCTTTTTTCGCATTATCTCAGGATTGTAAGTATGATACTGTCAAATTGAGTAAAACATTACTTGTTGTTTTTGCAAACCTTGCCAAATGTTTCTTTCCAGTAAAACTCTTAAAGATACATATCTTCAGGCGTTATTAGACATTTTGCATGTGTATTTTTGGAATTATGTTTCAAAAACGTTCTTATTGAGTTTGACAGTATACTGTCATAGTGAATAAAACCTAATTTCTGTATTTGTGAACCTTTCCAAAATACTTGATTCTTGTAAAACTCACATAAATTCAATATTACAGGCTTTTTTTGACAGAAATTATGTTTGGTTTTGGAGTTATGTCTATAAACCTTTCATATTTAGTATGACAAATATACAGCTGTTTTGAATTACAAAACAACTCTATGTCTTTGCAAACCTTACAAATGATCATTTTTCTAGTACAACTGACAAAGATGAATATCTCCAGACATTATAAGCCATTTTGCATGTGTGGTTTATAAGTTATGTTTGAATACATTTTTATTGCTTTTTTCGCATTATCTCAGGATTGTAGAAACCTTACTGTCTTATTGAATAAAAAACTACTTTTTGCATTTGCAAGATTTTAAAAAGCATATGTTTCGATCAAAACTCCCGAAGATGCATTATTTCAGGCATTATTAGCCATTTTTCATGTGTGGTTTAGAAGTTATGTTTAAATAACTGTCATATTGAGTGTTACAGTATACAATCATATTGAGTAGAACCTAATTTTTGTAGTTGCAAACCATAGAAAAACAATCTTTTTTAGTACAACTCACATTGATTCAATATCACAGGCATTTTTAGAAATTTTGCACATTTGGATTAGGAATTATGTTGGAATACATTTTTATTGCTTTTTTCGCATTATCTCAGGATTCTAAGATCTTTACTGTCATACTGAGTAAAAAACTACTTTGTCCATTTTCAAAATTTAAAAAAGCACACGTTTCAAGTAAAACTCTCAGAGATACATTATTTCAGGCATTATTGGCCATTTTTCATGTGTGGTTTAGAAGTTATGTTTAAATAACTGTAATATTGAGTGTTACAGTATAGAGTCATATTGAATAAAACATCATTTTTGATTTGCAAACCATATACAAATAACTGTTCCTGGTAAAACTCCCATGGATTCAATTTCACATTCTTTTTTAGACATTTTGCACGTTTGGATTAGGAATGATTTGTAATACATTTTTATTGCTTTTTTCGCATTATCTCAGGATTGTAAGTATGATACTGTCAAATTGAGTAAAACATTACTTGTTGTTTTTGCAAACCTTGCCAAATGTTTCTTTCCAGTAAAACTCTTAAAGATACATATCTTCAGGCGTTATTAGACATTTTGCATGTGTATTTTTGGAATTATTTTTCAAAAACTTTCTTATTGAGTTTGACAGTATACTGTCATAGTGAATAAAACCTAATTTCTGTATTTGTGAACCTTTCCAAAATACTTGATTCTTGTAAAACTCACATAAATTCAATATTACAGGCTTTTTTTGACAGAAATTATGTTTGGTTTTGGAGTTTTGTCTATAAACCTTTCATATTTAGTATGACAAATATACAGCTGTTTTGAATTCCAAAACAACTTTATGTCTTTGCAAACCTTACAAATGATCATTGTTCTAGTACAACTGACAAAGATGAATATCTCCAGACATTATAAGCCATTTTGCATGTGTGGTTTATAAGTTATGTTTGAATACATTTTTATTGCTTTTTTCGCATTATCTCAGGATTGTAGAAACCTTACTGTCTTATTGAATAAAAAACTACTTTTTAAATTTGCAAGATTTTAAAAAGCATATGTTTCGATCAAAACTCCCGAAGATGCATTATTTCAGGCATTATTAGCCATTTTTCATGTGTGGTTTAGAAGTTATGTTTAAATAACTGTCATATTGAGTGTTACAGTATACAATCATATTGAGTAAAAACAAATGTTTGTAGTTGCAAACCATAGAAAAACAATCTTTTTTAGTAAAACCCACATTGATTCAATATCACAGGCATTTTTAGAAATTTTGCACATTTGGATTAGGAATTATGTTGGAATACATTTTTATTGCTTTTTTCGCATTATCTCAGGATTCTAAGATCTTTATTGTCATACTGAGTAAAAAACTACTTTGTCCATTTTCAAAATTTAAAAAAGCACATGTTTCAAGTAAAACTCTCAGAGATACATTATTTCAGGCATTATTGGCCATTTTTCATGTGTGGTTTAGAAGTTATGTTTAAATAACTGTAATATTGAGTGTTACAGTATAGAGTCATATTGAATAAAACATCATTTTTGATTAGCAAACGATATAGAAATAACTGTTCCTGGTAAAACTCCCATGGATTCAATTTCACATTCTTTTTTAGACATTTTGCACGTTTGGATTAGGAATGATTTGTAATACATTTTTATTGCTTTTTTCGTACTATCTCAGGATTGTAAGTATGATACTGTCAAATTGAGTAAAACATTACTTGTTGTTTTTGCAAACCTTGCCAAATGTTTCTTTCCAGTAAAACTCTTAAAGATACATATCTTCAGGCGTTATTAGACATTTTGCATGTGTATTTTTGGAATTATGTTTCAAAAACTTTCTTATTGAGTTTGACAGTATACTGTCATAGTGAATAAAACCTAATTTCTGTATTTGTGAACCTTTCCAAAATACTTGATTCTTGTAAAACTCACATAATTTCAATATTACAGGCTTTTTTTGACAGAAATTATGTTTGGTTTTGGAGTTATGTCTATAAACCTTTCATATTTAGTATGACAAATATACAGCTGTTTAGAATTACAAAACAACTTTATGTCTTTGCAAACCTTACAAATGATCATTTTTCTAGTACAACTGACAAAGATGAATATCTCCAGACATTATAAGCCATTTTGCATGTGTGGTTTATAAGTTTTGTTTGAATACATTTTTATTGCTTTTTTCGCATTATCTCAGGATTGTAGAAACCTTACTGTCTTATTGAATAAAAAACTACTTTTTGCATTTGCAAGATTTTAAAAAGCATATGTTTCGATCAAAACTACAGAAGATATATTATTTCAGGCATTATTAGCCATTTTTCATGTGTGGTTTAGAAGTTATGTTTAAATAACTGTCATATTGAGTGTTACAGTATACAATCATATTGAGTAGAACCTAATTTTTGTAGTTGCAAACCATAGAAAAACAATCTTTTTTAGTACAACTCACATTGATTCAATATCACAGGCATTTTTAGAAATTTTGCACATTTGGATTAGGAATTATGTTGGAATACATTTTTATTGCTTTTTTCGCATTATCTCAGGATTCTAAGATCTTTATTGTCATACTGAGTAAAAAACTACTTTGTCCATTTTCAAAATTTAAAAAAGCACATGTTTCAAGTACAACTCTCAGAGATACATTATTTCAGGCATTATTGGCCATTTTTCATGTGTGGTTTAGAAGTTATGTTTAAATAACTGTAATATTGAGTGTTACAGTATAGAGTCATATTGAATAAAACATAATTTTTGATTTGCAAACCATATAAAAATAACTGTTCCTGGTAAAACTCCCATGGATTCAATTTCACATTCTTTTTTAGACATTTTGCACGTTTGGATTAGGAATGATTTGTAATACATTTTTATTGCTTTTTTCGCATTATCTCAGGATTGTAAGTATGATACTGTCAAATTGAGTAAACCATTACTTGTTGTTTTTGCAAACCTTGCCAAATGTTTCTTTCCAGTAAAACTCTTAAAGATACATATCTTCAGGCGTTATTAGACATTTTGCATGTGTATTTTTGGAATTATGTTTCAAAAACTTTCTTATTGAGTTTGACAGTATACTGTCATAGTGAATAAAACCTAATTTCTGTATTTGTGAACCTTTCCAAAATACTTGATTCTTGTAAAACTCACATAAATTCAATATTACAGGCTTTTTTTGACAGAAATTATGTTTGGTTTTGGAGTTATGTCTATAAACCTTTCATATTTAGTATGACAAATATACAGCTGTTTTGAATTACAAAACAACTCTATGTCTTTGCAAACCTTACAAATGATCATTTTTCTACTACAACTGACAAAGATGAATATCTCCAGACATTATAAGCCATTTTGCATGTGTGGTTTATAAGTTATGTTTGAATACATTTTTATTGCTTTTTTCGCATTATCTCAGGATTGTAGAAACCTTACTGTCTTATTGAATAAAAAACTACTTTTTGCATTTGCAAGATTTTAAAAAGCATATGTTTCGATCAAAACTCCCGAAGATGCATTATTTCAGGCATTATTAGCCATTTTTCATGTGTGGTTTAGAAGTTATGTTTAAATAACTGTCATATTGAGTGTTACAGTATACAATCATATTGAGTAGAACCTAATTTTTGTAGTTGCAAACCATAGAAAAACAATCTTTTTTAGTACAACTCCCATTGATTCAATATCACAGGCATTTTTAGAAATTTTGCACATTTGGATTAGGAATTATGTTGGAATACATTTTTATTGCTTTTTTCGCATTATCTCAGGATTCTAAGATCTTTACTGTCATACTGAGTAAAAAACTACTTTGTCCATTTTCAAAATTTAAAAAAGCACACGTTTCAAGTAAAACTCTCAGAGATACATTATTTCAGGCATTATTGGCCATTTTTCATGTGTGGTTTAGAAGTTATGTTTAAATAACTGTAATATTGAGTGTTACAGTATAGAGTCATATTGAATAAAACATCATTTTTGATTTGCAAACCATATACAAATAACTGTTCCTGGTAAAACTCCCATGGATTCAATTTCACATTCTTTTTTAGACATTTTGCACGTTTGGATTAGGAATGATTTGTAATACATTTTTATTGCTTTTTTCGCATTATCTCAGGATTGTAAGTATGATACTGTCAAATTGAGTAAAACATTACTTGTTGTTTTTGCAAACCTTGCCAAATGTTTCTTTCCAGTAAAACTCTTAAAGATACATATCTTCAGGCGTTATTAGACATTTTGCATGTGTATTTTTGGAATTATGTTTCAAAAACTTTCTTATTGAGTTTGACAGTATACTGTCATAGTGAATAAAACCTAATTTCTGTATTTGTGAACCTTTCCAAAATACTTGATTCTTGTAAAACTCACATAAATTCAATATTACAGGCTTTTTTTGACAGAAATTATGTTTGGTTTTGGAGTTTTGTCTATAAACCTTTCATATTTAGTATGACAAATATACAGCTGTTTTGAATTCCAAAACAACTTTATGTCTTTGCAAACCTTACAAATGATCATTGTTCTAGTACAACTGACAAAGATGAATATCTCCAGACATTATAAGCCATTTTGCATGTGTGGTTTATAAGTTATGTTTGAATACATTTTTATTGCTTTTTTCGCATTATCTCAGGATTGTAGAAACCTTACTGTCTTATTGAATAAAAAACTACTTTTTGCATTTGCAAGATTTTAAAAAGCATATGTTTCGATCAAAACTCCCGAAGATGCATTATTTCAGGCATTATTAGCCATTTTTCATGTGTGGTTTAGAAGTTATGTTTAAATAACTGTCATATTGAGTGTTACAGTATACAATCATATTGAGTAGAACCTAATTTTTGTAGTTGCAAACCATAGAAAAACAATCTTTTTTAGTACAACTCACATTGATTCAATATCACAGGCATTTTTAGAAATTTTGCACATTTGGATTAGGAAATATGTTGGAATACATTTTTATTGCTTTTTTCGCATTATCTCAGGATTCTAAGATCTTTACTGTCATACTGAGTAAAAAACTACTTTGTCCATTTTCAAAATTTAAAAAAGCACACGTTTCAAGTAAAACTCTCAGAGATACATTATTTCAGGCATTATTGGCCATTTTTCATGTGTGGTTTAGAAGTTATGTTTAAATAACTGTAATATTGAGTGTTACAGTATAGAGTCATATTGAATAAAACATCATTTTTGATTTGCAAACCATATACAAATAACTGTTCCTGGTAAAACTCCCATGGATTCAATTTCACATTCTTTTTTAGACATTTTGCACGTTTGGATTAGGAATGATTTGTAATACATTTGTATTGCTTTTTTCGCATTATCTCAGGATTGTAAGTATGATACTGTCAAATTGAGTAAAACATTACTTGTTGTTTTTGCAAACCTTGCCAAATGTTTCTTTCCAGTAAAACTCTTAAAGATACACATCTTCAGGCGTTATTAGACATTTTGCATGTGTATTTTTGGAATTATGTTTCAAAAACTTTCTTATTGAGTTTGACAGTATATTGTCATAGTGAATAAAACCTAATTTCTGTATTTGTGAACCTTTCCAAAATACTTGATTCTTGTAAAACTCACATGAATTCAATATTACAGGCTTTTTTTGACAGAAATTATGTTTGGTTTTGGAGTTATGTCTATAAACCTTTCATATTTAGTATGACAAATATACAGCTGTTTTGAATTACAAAACAACTTTATGTCTTTGCAAACCTTACAAATGATCATTTTTCTAGTACAACTGACAAAGATGAATATCTCCAGACATTATAAGCCATTTTGCATGTGTGGTTTATAAGTTATGTTTGAATACATTTTTATTGCTTTTTTCGCATTATCTCAGGATTGTAGAAACCTTACTGTCTTATTGAATAAAAAACTACTTTTTGCATTTGCAAGATTTTAAAAAGCATATGTTTCGATCAAAACTCCCGAAGATGCATTATTTCAGGCATTATTAGCCATTTTTCATGTGTGGTTTAGAAGTTATTTTTAAATAACTGTCATATTGAGTGTTACAGTATACAATCATATTGAGTAAAAACAAATTTTTGTAGTTGCAAACCATAGAAAAACAATCTTTTTTAGTAAAACCCACATTGATTCAATATCACAGGCATTTTTAGAAATTTTGCACATTTGGATTAGGAATTATGTTGGAATACATTTTTATTGCTTTTTTCGCATTATCTCAGGATTCTAAGATCTTTATTGTCATACTGAGTAAAAAACTACTTTGTCCATTTTCAAAATTTAAAAAAGCACATGTTTCAAGTAAAACTCTCAGAGATACATTATTTCAGGCATTATTGGCCATTTTTCATGTGTGGTTTAGAAGTTATGTTTAAATAACTGTAATATTGAGTGTTACAGTATAGAGTCATATTGAATAAAACATCATTTTTGATTAGCAAACCATATAGAAATAACTGTTCCTGGTAAAACTCCCATGGATTCAATTTCACATTCTTTTTTAGACATTTTGCACGTTTGGATTAGGAATGATTTGTAATACATTTTTATTGCTTTTTTCGTACTATCTCAGGATTGTAAGTATGATACTGTCAAATTGAGTAAAACATTACTTGTTGTTTTTGCAAACCTTGCCAAATGTTTCTTTCCAGTAAAACTCTTAAAGATACATATCTTCAGGCGTTATTAGACATTTTGCATGTGTATTTTTGGAATTATGTTTCAAAAACTTTCTTATTGAGTTTGACAGTATACTGTCATAGTGAATAAAACCTAATTTCTGTATTTGTGAACCTTTCCAAAATACTTGATTCTTGTAAAACTCACATAAATTCAATATTACAGGCTTTTTTTGACAGAAATTATGTTTGGTTTTGGAGTTATGTCTATAAACCTTTCATATTTAGTATGACAAATATACAGCTGTTTTGAATTACAAAACAACTTTATGTCTTTGCAAACCTTACAAATGATCATTTTTCTAGTACAACTGACAAAGATGAATATCTCCAGACATTATAAGCCATTTTGCATGTGTGGTTTATAAGTTTTGTTTGAATACATTTTTATTGCTTTTTTCGCATTATCTCAGGATTGTAGAAACCTTACTGTCTTATTGAATAAAAAACTACTTTTTGCATTTGCAAGATTTTAAAAAGCATATGTTTCGGTCAAAACTACCGAAGATATATTATTTCAGGCATTATTAGCCATTTTTCATGTGTGGTTTAGAAGTTATGTTTAAATAACTGTCATATTGAGTGTTACAGTATACAATCATATTGAGTAGAACCTAATTTTTGTAGTTGCAAACCATAGAAAAACAATCTTTTTTAGTACAACTCACATTGATTCAATATCACAGGCATTTTTAGAAATTTTGCACATTTGGATTAGGAATTATGTTGGAATACATTTTTATTGCTTTTTTCGCATTATCTCAGGATTCTAAGATCTTTATTGTCATACTGAGTAAAAAACTACTTTGTCCATTTTCAAAATTTAAAAAAGCACATGTTTCAAGTACAACTCTCAGAGATACATTATTTCAGGCATTATTGGCCATTTTTCATGTGTGGTTTAGAAGTTATGTTTAAATAACTGTAATATTGAGTGTTACAGTATAGAGTCATATTGAATAAAACATCATTTTTGATTTGCAAACCATATAAAAATAACTGTTCCTGGTAAAACTCCCATGGATTCAATTTCACATTCTTTTTTAGACATTTTGCACGTTTGGATTAGGAATGATTTGTAATACATTTTTATTGCTTTTTTCGCATTATCTCAGGATTGTAAGTATGATACTGTCAAATTGAGTAAAACATTACTTGTTGTTTTTGCAAACCTTGCCAAATGTTTCTTTCCAGTAAAACTCTTAAAGATACATATCTTCAGGCGTTATTAGACATTTTGCATGTGTATTTTTGGAATTATGTTTCAAAAACGTTCTTATTGAGTTTGACAGTATACTGTCATAGTGAATAAAACCTAATTTCTGTATTTGTGAACCTTTCCAAAATACTTGATTCTTGTAAAACTCACATAAATTCAATATTACAGGCTTTTTTTGACAGAAATTATGTTTGGTTTTGGAGTTATGTCTATAAACCTTTCATATTTAGTATGACAAATATACAGCTGTTTTGAATTACAAAACAACTCTATGTCTTTGCAAACCTTACAAATGATCATTTTTCTAGTACAACTGACAAAGATGAATATCTCCAGACATTATAAGCCATTTTGCATGTGTGGTTTATAAGTTATGTTTGAATACATTTTTATTGCTTTTTTCGCATTATCTCAGGATTGTAGAAACCTTACTGTCTTATTGAATAAAAAACTACTTTTTGCATTTGCAAGATTTTAAAAAGCATATGTTTCGATCAAAACTCCCGAAGATGCATTATTTCAGGCATTATTAGCCATTTTTCATGTGTGGTTTAGAAGTTATGTTTAAATAACTGTCATATTGAGTGTTACAGTATACAATCATATTGAGTAGAACCTAATTTTTGTAGTTGCAAACCATAGAAAAACAATCTTTTTTAGTACAACTCACATTGATTCAATATCACAGGCATTTTTAGAAATTTTGCACATTTGGATTAGGAATTATGTTGGAATACATTTTTATTGCTTTTTTCGCATTATCTCAGGATTCTAAGATCTTTACTGTCATACTGAGTAAAAAACTACTTTGTCCATTTTCAAAATTTAAAAAAGCACACGTTTCAAGTAAAACTCTCAGAGATACATTATTTCAGGCATTATTGGCCATTTTTCATGTGTGGTTTAGAAGTTATGTTTAAATAACTGTAATATTGAGTGTTACAGTATAGAGTCATATTGAATAAAACATCATTTTTGATTTGCAAACCATATACAAATAACTGTTCCTGGTAAAACTCCCATGGATTCAATTTCACATTCTTTTTTAGACATTTTGCACGTTTGGATTAGGAATGATTTGTAATACATTTTTATTGCTTTTTTCGCATTATCTCAGGATTGTAAGTATGATACTGTCAAATTGAGTAAAACATTACTTGTTGTTTTTGCAAACCTTGCCAAATGTTTCTTTCCAGTAAAACTCTTAAAGATACATATCTTCAGGCGTTATTAGACATTTTGCATGTGTATTTTTGGAATTATTTTTCAAAAACTTTCTTATTGAGTTTGACAGTATACTGTCATAGTGAATAAAACCTAATTTCTGTATTTGTGAACCTTTCCAAAATACTTGATTCTTGTAAAACTCACATAAATTCAATATTACAGGCTTTTTTTGACAGAAATTATGTTTGGTTTTGGAGTTTTGTCTATAAACCTTTCATATTTAGTATGACAAATATACAGCTGTTTTGAATTCCAAAACAACTTTATGTCTTTGCAAACCTTACAAATGATCATTGTTCTAGTACAACTGACAAAGATGAATATCTCCAGACATTATAAGCCATTTTGCATGTGTGGTTTATAAGTTATGTTTGAATACATTTTTATTGCTTTTTTCGCATTATCTCAGGATTGTAGAAACCTTACTGTCTTATTGAATAAAAAACTACTTTTTAAATTTGCAAGATTTTAAAAAGCATATGTTTCGATCAAAACTCCCGAAGATGCATTATTTCAGGCATTATTAGCCATTTTTCATGTGTGGTTTAGAAGTTATGTTTAAATAACTGTCATATTGAGTGTTACAGTATACAATCATATTGAGTAAAAACAAATTTTTGTAGTTGCAAACCATAGAAAAACAATCTTTTTTAGTAAAACCCACATTGATTCAATATCACAGGCATTTTTAGAAATTTTGCACATTTGGATTAGGAATTATGTTGGAATACATTTTTATTGCTTTTTTCGCATTATCTCAGGATTCTAAGATCTTTATTGTCATACTGAGTAAAAAACTACTTTGTCCATTTTCAAAATTTAAAAAAGCACATGTTTCAAGTAAAACTCTCAGAGATACATTATTTCAGGCATTATTGGCCATTTTTCATGTGTGGTTTAGAAGTTATGTTTAAATAACTGTAATATTGAGTGTTACAGTATAGAGTCATATTGAATAAAACATCATTTTTGATTAGCAAACCATATAGAAATAACTGTTCCTGGTAAAACTCCCATGGATTCAATTTCACATTCTTTTTTAGACATTTTGCACGTTTGGATTAGGAATGATTTGTAATACATTTTTATTGCTTTTTTCGTACTATCTCAGGATTGTAAGTATGATACTGTCAAATTGAGTAAAACATTACTTGTTGTTTTTGCAAACCTTGCCAAATGTTTCTTTCCAGTAAAACTCTTAAAGATACATATCTTCAGGCGTTATTAGACATTTTGCATGTGTATTTTTGGAATTATGTTTCAAAAACTTTCTTATTGAGTTTGACAGTATACTGTCATAGTGAATAAAACCTAATTTCTGTATTTGTGAACCTTTCCAAAATACTTGATTCTTGTAAAACTCACATAATTTCAATATTACAGGCTTTTTTTGACAGAAATTATGTTTGGTTTTGGAGTTATGTCTATAAACCTTTCATATTTAGTATGACAAATATACAGCTGTTTTGAATTACAAAACAACTTTATGTCTTTGCAAACCTTACAAATGATCATTTTTCTAGTACAACTGACAAAGATGAATATCTCCAGACATTATAAGCCATTTTGCATGTGTGGTTTATAAGTTTTGTTTGAATACATTTTTATTGCTTTTTTCGCATTATCTCAGGATTGTAGAAACCTTACTGTCTTATTGAATAAAAAACTACTTTTTGCATTTGCAAGATTTTAAAAAGCATATGTTTCGATCAAAACTACCGAAGATATATTATTTCAGGCATTATTAGCCATTTTTCATGTGTGGTTTAGAAGTTATGTTTAAATAACTGTCATATTGAGTGTTACAGTATACAATCATATTGAGTAGAACCTAATTTTTGTAGTTGCAAACCATAGAAAAACAATCTTTTTTAGTACAACTCACATTGATTCAATATCACAGGCATTTTTAGAAATTTTGCACATTTGGATTAGGAATTATGTTGGAATACATTTTTATTGCTTTTTTCGCATTATCTCAGGATTTTAAGATCTTTATTGTCATACTGAGTAAAAAACTACTTTGTCCATTTTCAAAATTTAAAAAAGCACATGTTTCAAGTACAACTCTCAGAGATACATTATTTCAGGCATTATTGGCCATTTTTCATGTGTGGTTTAGAAGTTATGTTTAAATAACTGTAATATTGAGTGTTACAGTATAGAGTCATATTGAATAAAACATCATTTTTGATTTGCAAACCATATAAAAATAACTGTTCCTGGTAAAACTCCCATGGATTCAATTTCACATTCTTTTTTAGACATTTTGCACGTTTGGATTAGGAATGATTTGTAATACATTTTTATTGCTTTTTTCGCATTATCTCAGGATTGTAAGTATGATACTGTCAAATTGAGTAAAACATTACTTGTTGTTTTTGCAAACCTTGCCAAATGTTTCTTTCCAGTAAAACTCTTAAAGATACATATCTTCAGGCGTTATTAGACATTTTGCATGTGTATTTTTGGAATTATGTTTCAAAAACTTTCTTATTGAGTTTGACAGTATACTGTCATAGTGAATAAAACCTAATTTCTGTATTTGTGAACCTTTCCAAAATACTTGATTCTTGTAAAACTCACATAAATTCAATATTACAGGCTTTTTTTGACAGAAATTATGTTTGGTTTTGGAGTTATGTCTATAAACCTTTCATATTTAGTATGACAAATATACAGCTGTTTTGAATTACAAAACAACTCTATGTCTTTGCAAACCTTACAAATGATCATTTTTCTACTACAACTGACAAAGATGAATATCTCCAGACATTATAAGCCATTTTGCATGTGTGGTTTATAAGTTATGTTTGAATACATTTTTATTGCTTTTTTCGCATTATCTCAGGATTGTAGAAACCTTACTGTCTTATTGAATAAAAAACTACTTTTTGCATTTGCAAGATTTTAAAAAGCATATGTTTCGATCAAAACTCCCGAAGATGCATTATTTCAGGCATTATTAGCCATTTTTCATGTGTGGTTTAGAAGTTATGTTTAAATAACTGTCATATTGAGTGTTACAGTATACAATCATATTGAGTAGAACCTAATTTTTGTAGTTGCAAACCATAGAAAAACAATCTTTTTTAGTACAACTCCCATTGATTCAATATCACAGGCATTTTTAGAAATTTTGCACATTTGGATTAGGAATTATGTTGGAATACATTTTTATTGCTTTTTTCGCATTATCTCAGGATTCTAAGATCTTTACTGTCATACTGAGTAAAAAACTACTTTGTCCATTTTCAAAATTTAAAAAAGCACACGTTTCAAGTAAAACTCTCAGAGATACATTATTTCAGGCATTATTGGCCATTTTTCATGTGTGGTTTAGAAGTTATGTTTAAATAACTGTAATATTGAGTGTTACAGTATAGAGTCATATTGAATAAAACATCATTTTTGATTTGCAAACCATATACAAATAACTGTTCCTGGTAAAACTCCCATGGATTCAATTTCACATTCTTTTTTAGACATTTTGCACGTTTGGATTAGGAATGATTTGTAATACATTTTTATTGCTTTTTTCGTACTATCTCAGGATTGTAAGTATGATACTGTCAAATTGAGTAAAACATTACTTGTTGTTTTTGCAAACCTTGCCAAATGTTTCTTTCCAGTAAAACTCTTAAAGATACATATCTTCAGGCGTTATTAGACATTTTGCATGTGTATTTTTGGAATTATGTTTGAAAAACTTTCTTATTGAGTTTGACAGTATACTGTCATAGTGAATAAAACCTAATTTCTGTATTTGTGAACCTTTCCAAAATACTTGATTCTTGTAAAACTCACATAAATTCAATATTACAGGCTTTTTTTGACAGAAATTATGTTTGGTTTTGGAGTTATGTCTATAAACCTTTCATATTTAGTATGACAAATATACAGCTGTTTTGAATTACAAAACAACTTTATGTCTTTGCAAACCTTACAAATGATCATTTTTCTAGTACAACTGACAAAGATGAATATCTCCAGACATTATAAGCCATTTTGCATGTGTGGTTTATAAGTTTTGTTTGAATACATTTTTATTGCTTTTTTCGCATTATCTCAGGATTGTAGAAACCTTACTGTCTTATTGAATAAAAAACTACTTTTTGCATTTGCAAGATTTTAAAAAGCATATGTTTCGGTCAAAACTACCGAAGATATATTATTTCAGGCATTATTAGCCATTTTTCATGTGTGGTTTAGAAGTTATGTTTAAATAACTGTCATATTGAGTGTTACAGTATACAATCATATTGAGTAGAACCTAATTTTTGTAGTTGCAAACCATAGAAAAACAATCTTTTTTAGTACAACTCACATTGATTCAATATCACAGGCATTTTTAGAAATTTTGCACATTTGGATTAGGAATTATGTTGGAATACATTTTTATTGCTTTTTTCGCATTATCTCAGGATTCTAAGATCTTTATTGTCATACTGAGTAAAAAACTACTTTGTCCATTTTCAAAATTTAAAAAAGCACATGTTTCAAGTACAACTCTCAGAGATACATTATTTCAGGCATTATTGGCCATTTTTCATGTGTGGTTTAGAAGTTATGTTTAAATAACTGTAATATTGAGTGTTACAGTATAGAGTCATATTGAATAAAACATCATTTTTGATTTGCAAACCATATAAAAATAACTGTTCCTGGTAAAACTCCCATGGATTCAATTTCACATTCTTTTTTAGACATTTTGCACGTTTGGATTAGGAATGATTTGTAATACATTTTTATTGCTTTTTTCGCATTATCTCAGGATTGTAAGTATGATACTGTCAAATTGAGTAAAACATTACTTGTTGTTTTTGCAAACCTTGCCAAATGTTTCTTTCCAGTAAAACTCTTAAAGATACATATCTTCAGGCGTTATTAGACATTTTGCATGTGTATTTTTGGAATTATGTTTCAAAATCTTTCTTATTGAGTTTGACAGTATACTGTCATAGTGAATAAAACCTAATTTCTGTATTTGTGAACCTTTCCAAAATACTTGATTCTTGTAAAACTCACATAAATTCAATATTACAGGCTTTTTTTGACAGAAATTATGTTTGGTTTTGGAGTTTTGTCTATAAACCTTTCATATTTAGTATGACAAATATACAGCTGTTTTGAATTCCAAAACAACTTTATGTCTTTGCAAACCTTACAAATGATCATTGTTCTAGTACAACTGACAAAGATGAATATCTCCAGACATTATAAGCCATTTTGCATGTGTGGTTTATAAGTTATGTTTGAATACATTTTTATTGCTTTTTTCGCATTATCTCAGGATTGTAGAAACCTTACTGTCTTATTGAATAAAAAACTACTTTTTAAATTTGCAAGATTTTAAAAAGCATATGTTTCGATCAAAACTCCCGAAGATGCATTATTTCAGGCATTATTAGCCATTTTTCATGTGTGGTTTAGAAGTTATGTTTAAATAACTGTCATATTGAGTGTTACAGTATACAATCATATTGAGTAGAACCTAATTTTTGTAGTTGCAAACCATAGAAAAACAATCTTTTTTAGTACAACTCACATTGATTCAATATCACAGGCATTTTTAGAAATTTTGCACATTTGGATTAGGAATTATGTTGGAATACATTTTTATTGCTTTTTTCGCATTATCTCAGGATTCTAAGATATTTACTGTCATACTGAGTAAAAAACTACTTTGTCCATTTTCAAAATTTAAAAAAGCACACGTTTCAAGTAAAACTCTCAGAGATACATTATTTCAGGCATTATTGGCCATTTTTCATGTGTGGTTTAGAAGTTATGTTTAAATAACTGTAATATTGAGTGTTACAGTATAGAGTCATATTGAATAAAACATCATTTTTGATTTGCAAACCATATACAAATAACTGTTCCTGGTAAAACTCCCATGGATTCAATTTCACATTCTTTTTTAGACATTTTGCACGTTTGGATTAGGAATGATTTGTAATACATTTTTATTGCTTTTTTCGCACTATCTCAGGATTGTAAGTATGATACTGTCAAATTGAGTAAAACATTACTTGTTGTTTTTGCAAACCTTGCCAAATGTTTCTTTCCAGTAAAACTCTTAAAGATACATATCTTCAGGCGTTATTAGACATTTTGCATGTGTATTTTTGGAATTATGTTTCAAAAACTTTCTTATTGAGTTTGACAGTATACTGTCATAGTGAATAAAACCTAATTTCTGTATTTGTGAACCTTTCCAAAATACTTGATTCTTGTAAAACTCACATAAATTCAATATTACAGGCTTTTTTTGACAGAAATTATGTTTGGTTTTGGAGTTATGTCTATAAACCTTTCATATTTAGTATGACAAATATACAGCTGTTTTGAATTACAAAACAACTTTATGTCTTTGCAAACCTTACAAATGATAATTTTTCTAGTACAACTGACAAAGATGAATATCTCCAGACATTATAAGCCATTTTGCATGTGTGGTTTATAAGTTATGTTTGAATACATTTTTATTGCTTTTTTCGCATTATCTCAGGATTGTAGAAACCTTACTGTCTTATTGAATAAAAAACTACTTTTTGCATTTGCAAGATTTTAAAAAGCATATGTTTCGATCAAAACTCCCGAAGATGCATTATTTCAGGCATTATTAGCCATTTTTCATGTGTGGTTTAGAAGTTATGTTTAAATAACTGTCATATTGAGTGTTACAGTATACAGTCATATTGAGTAGAACCTAATTTTTGTAGTTGCAAACCATAGAAAAAATCTTTTTTAGTACAACTCACATTGATTCAATATCACAGGCATTTTTAGAAATTTTGCACATTTGGATTAGGAATTATGTTGGAATACATTTTTATTGCTTTTTTCGCATTATCTCAGGATTCTAAGATTTTTATTGTCATACTGAGTAAAAAATGACTTTGTCCATTTTCAAAATTTAAAAAAGCACATGTTTCAAGTAAAACTCTCAGAGATACATTATTTCAGGCATTATTGGCCATTTTTCATGTGTGGTTTAGAAGTTATGTTTAAATAACTGTAATATTGAGTGTTACAGTATAGAGTCATATTGAATAAAACATCATTTTTGATTTGCAAACCATATACAAATAACTGTTCCTGGTAAAACTCCCATGGATTCAATTTCACATTCTTTTTTAGACATTTTGCACGTTTGGATTAGGAATGATTTGTAATACATTTTTATTGCTTTTTTCGCATTATCTCAGGATTGTAAGTATGATACTGTCAAATTGAGTAAAACATTACTTGTTGTTTTTGCAAACCTTGCCAAATGTTTCTTTCAAGTAAAACTCTTAAAGATACATATCTTCAGGCGTTATTAGACATTTTGCATGTGTATATTTGGAATTATGTTTCAAAAACTTTCTTATTGAGTTTGACAGTATACTGTCATAGTGAATAAAACCTAATTTCTGTATTTGTGAACCTTTCCAAAATACTTGATTCTTGTAAAACTCACATAAATTCAATATTACAGGCTTTTTTTGACAGAAATTATGTTTGGTTTTGGAGTTATGTCTATAAACCTTTCATATTTAGTATGACAAATATACAGCTGTTTTGAATTACAAAACAACTTTATGTCTTTGCAAACCTTACAAATGATCATTTTTCTAGTACAACTGACAAAGATGAATATATCCAGACATTATAAGCCATTTTGCATGTGTGGTTTATAAGTTATGTTTGAATGCATTTTTATTGCTTTTTTCGCATTATCTCAGGATTGTAGAAACCTTACTGTCTTATTGAATAAAAAACTACTTTTTGCATTTGCAAGATTTTAAAAAGCATATGTTTCGATCAAAACTCCCGAAGATGCATTATTTCAGGCATTATTAGCCATTTTTCATGTGTGGTTTAGAAGTTATGTTTAAATAACTGTCATATTGAGTGTTACAGTATACAATCATATTGAGTAGAACCTAATTTTTGTAGTTGCAAACCATAGAAAAACAATCTTTTTTAGTGAAACTCACATTGATTCAATATCACAGGCATTTTTAGAAATTTTGCACATTTGGATTAGGAATTATGTTGGAATACATTTTTATTGCTTTTTTCGCATTATCTCAGGATTCTAAGATCTTTATTGTCATACTGAGTAAAAAACTACTTTGTCCATTTTCAAAATTTAAAAAAGCACACGTTTCAAGTAAAACTCTCAGAGATACATTATTTCAGGCATTATTGGCCATTTTTCATGTGTGGTTTAGAAGTTATGTTTAAATAACTGTAATATTGAGTGTTACAGTATAGAGTCATATTGAATAAAACATCATTTTTGATTTGCAAACCATATACAAATAACTGTTCCTGGTAAAACTCCCATGGATTCAATTTCACATTCTTTTTTAGACATTTTGCACGTTTGGATTAGGAATGATTTGTAATACATTTTTATTGCTTTTTTCGCATTATCTCAGGATTGTAAGTATGATACTGTCAAATTGAGTAAAACATTACTTGTTGTTTTTGCAAACCTTGCCAAATGTTTCTTTCCAGTAAAACTCTTAAAGATACATATCTTCAGGCGTTATTAGACATTTTGCATGTGTATTTTTGGAATTATGTTTCAAAAACTTTCTTATTGAGTTTGACAGTATACTGTCATAGTGAATAAAACCTAATTTCTGTATTTGTGAACCTTTCCAAAATACTTGATTCTTGTAAAACTCACATAAATTCAATATTACAGGCTTTTTTTGACAGAAATTATGTTTGGTTTTGGAGTTTTGTCTATAAACCTTTCATATTTAGTATGACAAATATACAGCTGTTTTGAATTCCAAAACAACTTTATGTCTTTGCAAACCTTACAAATGATCATTGTTCTAGTACAACTGACAAAGATGAATATCTCCAGACATTATAAGCCATTTTGCATGTGTGGTTTATAAGTTATGTTTGAATACATTTTTATTGCTTTTTTCGCATTATCTCAGGATTGTAGAAACCTTACTGTCTTATTGAATAAAAAACTACTTTTTGCATTTGCAAGATTTTAAAAAGCATATGTTTCGATCAAAACTCCCGAAGATGCATTATTTCAGGCATTATTAGCCATTTTTCATGTGTGGTTTAGAAGTTATGTTTAAATAACTGTCATATTGAGTGTTACAGTATACAATCATATTGAGTAGAACCTAATTTTTGTAGTTGCAAACCATAGAAAAACAATCTTTTTTAGTACAACTCACATTGATTCAATATCACAGGCATTTTTAGAAATTTTGCACATTTGGATTAGGAAATATGTTGGAATACATTTTTATTGCTTTTTTCGCATTATCTCAGGATTCTAAGATCTTTACTGTCATACTGAGTAAAAAACTACTTTGTCCATTTTCAAAATTTAAAAAAGCACACGTTTCAAGTAAAACTCTCAGAGATACATTATTTCAGGCATTATTGGCCATTTTTCATGTGTGGTTTAGAAGTTATGTTTAAATAACTGTAATATTGAGTGTTACAGTATAGAGTCATATTGAATAAAACATCATTTTTGATTTGCAAACCATATACAAATAACTGTTCCTGGTAAAACTCCCATGGATTCAATTTCACATTCTTTTTTAGACATTTTGCACGTTTGGATTAGGAATGATTTGTAATACATTTGTATTGCTTTTTTCGCATTATCTCAGGATTGTAAGTATGATACTGTCAAATTGAGTAAAACATTACTTGTTGTTTTTGCAAACCTTGCCAAATGTTTCTTTCCAGTAAAACTCTTAAAGATACACATCTTCAGGCGTTATTAGACATTTTGCATGTGTATTTTTGGAATTATGTTTCAAAAACTTTCTTATTGAGTTTGACAGTATACTGTCATAGTGAATAAAACCTAATTTCTGTATTTGTGAACCTTTCCAAAATACTTGATTCTTGTAAAACTCACATGAATTCAATATTACAGGCTTTTTTTTGACAGAAATTATGTTTGGTTTTGGAGTTATGTCTATAAACCTTTCATTTTTAGTATGACAAATATACAGCTGTTTTGAATTACAAAACAACTTTATGTATTTGCAAACCTTACAAATGATCATTTTTCTAGTACAACTGACAAAGATGAATATCTCCAGACATTATAAGCCATTTTGCATGTGCGGTTTATAAATTATGTTTGAATACATTTTTATTGCTTTTTTCGCATTATCTCAGGATTGTAGAAACCTTACTGTCTTATTGAATAAAAAACTACTTTTTGCATTTGTAAGGTTTGAAAAAGCATTTGTTTCGATCAAAACTCCCGAAGATGCATTATTTCAGGCATTATTAGCCATTTTTCATATGTGGTTTAGAAGTTATGTTTAAATAACTGTCATATTGAGTGTTACAGTATACAATCATATCGAGTAGAACCTAATTTTTGTAGTTGCAAACCATAGAAAAACAATCTTTTTTAGTACAACTCACATTGATTCAATATCACAGGCATTTTTGGAAATTTTGCACATTTGGATTAGGAATTATGTTGGAATACATTTTTATTGCTTTTTTCGCATTATCTCAGGATTGTAAGTATGATACTGTCAAATTGAGTAAAACATTACTTGTTGTTTTTGCAAACCTTGCCAAATGTTTCTTTCCAGTAAAACTCTTACAGATACATATCTTCAGGCGTTATTAGACATTTTGCATGTGTATTTTTGGAATTATGTTTCAAAAACTTTCTTATTGAGTTTGACAGTATACTGTCATAGTGAATAAAACCTAATTTCTGTATTTGTGAACCTTTCCAAAATACTTGATTCTTGTAAAACTCACATAAATTCAATATTACAGGCTTTTTTTTGACAGAAATTATGTTTGGTTTTGGAGTTATGTCTATAAACCTTTCATTTTTAGTATGACAAATATACAGCTGTTTTGAATTACAAAACAACTTTATGTCTTTGCAAACCTTACAAATGATCATTTTTCTAGTACAACTGACAAAGATGAATATCTCCAGACATTATAAGCCATTTTGCATGTGTGGTTTAAAAGTTATGTTTGAATACATTTTTATTGCTTTTTTCGCATTATCTCAGGATTGTAGAAACCTTACTGTCTTATTGAATAAAAAACTACTTTTTGCATTTGCAAGTTTTTAAAAAGCATATGTTTCGATCAAAACTCCCAAAGATGCATTATTTCAGGCATTATTAGCCATTTTTCATGTGTGGTTTAGAAGTTATGTTTAAATAACTGTCATATTGAGTGTTACAGTATACAATCATATTGAGTAGAACCTAATTTTTGTAGTTGCAAACCATAGAAAAACAATCTTTTTTAGTGAAACTCACATTGATTCAATATCACAGGCATTTTTAGAAATGTTGCACATTTGGATTAGGAATTATGTTGGAATACATTTTTATTGCTTTTTTCGCATTATCTCAGGATTCTAAGATCTTTATTGTCATACTGAGTAAAAAACTACTTTGTCCATTTTCAAAATTTAAAAAAGCACATGTTTCAAGAACAACTCTCAGAGATACATTATTTCAGGCAGTATTGGCCATTTTTCATGTGTGGTTTAGAAGTTATGTTTAAATAACTGTAATATTGAGTGTTACAGTATAGAGTCATATTGAATAAAACATCATTTTTGATTTGCAAACCATATACAAATAACTGTTCCTGGTAAAACTCCCATGGATTCAATTTCACATTCTTTTTTAGACATTTTGCACGTTTGGAATAGGAATGATTTGTAATACATTTTAATTGTTTTTTTCGCATTATCTCAGGATTGTAAGTATGATACTGTCAAATTGAGTAAAACATTACTTGTTGTTTTTGCAAACCTTGCCAAATGTTTCTTTCCAGTAAAACTCTTAAAGATACATATCTTCAGGCGTTATTAGACATTTTGCATGTGTATTTTTGGAATTATGTTTCAAAAACTTTCTTATTGAGTTTGACAGTATACTGTCATAGTGAATAAAACCTAATTTCTGTATTTGTGAACCTTTCCAAAATACTTGATTCTTGTAAAACTCACATAAATTCAATATTACAGGCTTTTTTTGACAGAAATTATGTTTGGTTTTGGAGTTATGTCTATAAACCTTTCATATTTAGTATGACAAATATACAGCTGTTTTGAATTACAAAACAACTTTATGTATTTGCAAACCTTACAAATGATCATTTTTCTAGTACAACTGACAAAGATGAATATCTCCAGACATTATAAGCCATTTTGCATGTGTGGTTTAAAAGTTATGTTTGAATACATTTTTATTGCTTTTTTCGCATTATCTCAGGATTGTAGAAACCTTACTGTCTTATTGAATAAAAAACTACTTTTTGCATTTGCAAGATTTTAAAAAGCATATTTTTCGATCAAAACTCCCGAAGATGCATTATTTCAGGCATTATTAGCCATTTTTCATGTGTGGTTTAGAAGTTATGTTTAAATAACTGTCATATTCAGTGTTACAGTATACAATCATATTGAGTAGAACCAACTTTTTGTAGTTGCAAACCATAGAAAAACAATCTTTTTTAGTACAACTCACATTGATTCAAAATCACAGGCATTTTTAAAAATTTTGCACATTTGGATTAGGAATTATGTTGGAATACATTTGTATTGCTTTTTTCGCATTATCTCAGGATTCTAAGATCTTTATTGTCATACTGAGTAAAAAACTACTTTGTCCATTTTCAAAATTTAAAAAAGCACATGTTTCAAGTAAAACTCTCAGAGATACATTATTTCAGGCATAATTGGCCATTTTTCATCTGTGGTTTAGAAGTTATGTTTAAATAACTGTAATATTGAGTGTTACAGTATAGAGTCATATTGAATAAAACATCATTTTTGATTTGCAAACCATATACAAATAACTGTTCCTGGTAAAACTCCCATGGATTCAATTTCACATTCTTTTTTAGACATTTTGCACGTTTGGATTAGGAATGATTTGTAATACATTTTTATTGCTTTTTTCGCATTATCTCAGGATTGTAAGTATGATACGGTCAAATTGAGTAAAACATTACTTGTTGTTTTTGCAAACCTTGCCAAATGTTTCTTTCCAGTAAAACTCTTAAAGATACACATCTTCAGGCGTTATTAGACATTTTGCATGTGTATTTTTGGAATTATGTTTCAAAAACTTTCTTATTGAGTTTGACAGTATACTGTCATAGTGAATAAAACCTAATTTCTGTATTTGTGAACCTTTCCAAAATACTTGATTCTTGTAAAACTCACATAAATTCAATATTACAGGCTTTTTTTGACAGAAATTATGTTTGGTTTTGGAGTTATGTCTATAAACCTTTCATATTTAGTATGACACATATACAGCTGTTTTGAATTACAAAACAACTTTATGTCTTTGCAAACCTTACAAATGATCATTTTTCTAGTACAACTGACAAAGATGAATATCTCCAGACATTATAAGCCATTTTGCATGTGTGGTTTATAAGTTATGTTTGAATACATTTTTATTGCTTTTTTCGCATTATCTCAGGATTGTAGAAACCTTACTGTCTTATTGAATAAAAAACTACTTTTTGCATTTGCAAGATTTTAAAAAGCATATGTTTCGATCAAAACTCCCGAAGATGCATTATTTCAGGCATTATTAGCCATTTTTCATGTGTGGTTTAGAAGTTATGTTTAAATAACTGTCATATTGAGTGTTACAGTATACAATCATATTGAGTAGAACCTAATTTTTGTAGTTGCAAACCATAGAAAAACAATCTTTTTTAGTACAACTCAAATTTATTCAATATCACAGGCATTTTTAGAAATTTTGCACATTTGGATTAGGAATTATGTTGGAATACATTTGTATTGCTTTTTTCGCATTATCTCAGGATTCTAAGATCTTTATTGTCATACTGAGTAAAAAACTACTTTGTCCATTTTCAAAATTTAAAAAAGCACATGTTTCAAGTAAAACTCTCAGAGATACATTATTTCAGGCATTATTGGCCATTTTCATGTGTGGTTTAGAAGTTATGTTTAAATAACTGTAATATTGAGTGTTACAGTATAGAGTCATAATGAATAAAACATCATTTTTGATTTGCAAACCATATACAAATAACTGTTCCTGGTAAAACTCCCATGGATTCAATTTCACATTCTTTTTTAGACATTTTGCACGTTTGGATTAGGAATGATTTGTAATACATTTTTATTGCTTTTTTCGCATTATCTCAGGATTGTAAGTATGATACTGTCAAATTGAGTAAAACATTACTTGTTGTTTTTGCAAACCTTGCCAAATGTTTCTTTCCAGTAAAACTCTTAAAGATACACATCTTCAGGCGTTATTAGACATTTTGCATGTGTATTTTTGGAATTATGTTTCAAAAACTTTCTTATTGAGTTTGACAGTATACTGTCATAGTGAATAAAACCTAATTTATGTATTTGTGAACCTTTCCAAAATACTTGATTCTTGTAAAACTCACATAAACTCAATATTACAGGCTTTTTTTTGACAGAAATTATGTTTGGTTTTGGAGTTATGTCTATAAACCTTTCATATTTAGTATGACAAATATACAGCTGTTTTGAATTACAAAACAACTTTATGTCTTTGCAAACCTTACAAATGATCCTTTTTCTAGTACAACTGACAAAGATGAATATCTCCAGACATTATAAGCCATTTTGCATGTGTGGTTTATAAGTTATGTTTGAATACATTTTTATTGCTTTTTTCGCATTATCTCAGGATTGTAGAAACCTTACTGTCTTATTGAATAAAAAACTACTTTTTGCATTTGCAAGATTTTAAAAAGCATATGTTTCGATCAAAACTCCCGAAGATGCATTATTTCAGGCATTATTAGCCATTTTTCATGTGTGGTTTAGAAGTTATGTTTAAATAACTGTCATATTGAGTGTTACAGTATACAATCATATTGAGTAGAACCTAATTTTTGTAGTTGCAAACCATAGAAAAACAATCTTTTTTAGTAAAACTCACATTGATTCAATATCACAGGCATTTTTAGAAATGTTGCACATTTGGATTAGGAATTATGTTGGAATACATCTTTATTGCTTTTTTCGCATTATCTCAGGATTCTAAGATCTTTATTGTCATACTGAGTAAAAAACTACTTTGTCCATTTTCAAAATTTAAAAAAGCACATGTTTCAAGTAAAACTCTCAGAGATACATTATTTCAGGCATTATTGGCCATTTTTCATGTGTGGTTTAGAAGTTATGTTTAAATAACTGTAATATTGAGTGTTACAGTATAGAGTCATATTGAATAAAACATCATTTTTGATTTGCAAACCATATACAAATAACTGTTCCTGGTAAAACTCCCATGGATTCAATTTCACATTCTTTTTTAGACATTTTGCACGTTTGGATTAGGAATGATTTGTAATACATTTTTATTGCTTTTTTCGCATTATCTCAGGATTGTAAGTATGATACTGTCAAATTGAGTAAAACATTACTTGTTGTTTTTGCAAACCTTGCCAAATGTTTCTTTCCAGTAAAACTCTTAAAGATACATATCTTCAGGCGTTATTAGACATGTTGCATGTGTATTTTTGGAATTATGTTTCAAAAACTTTCTTATTGAGTTTGACAGTATACTGTCATAGTGAATAAAACCTAATTTCTGTATTTGTGAACCTTTCCAAAATACTTGATTCTTGTAAAACTCACATAAATTCAATATTACAGGCTTTTTTTGACAGAAATTATGTTTGGTTTTGGAAATATGTCTATAAACCTTTCATATTTAGTATGACAAATATACAGCTGTTTTGAATTACAAAACAACTTTATGTCTTTGCAAACCTTACAAATGATCATTTTTCTAGTACAACTGACAAAGATGAATATCTCCAGACATTATAAGCCATTTTGCATGTGTGGTTTATAAGTTATGTTTGAATTCATTTTTATTGCCTTTTTCGCATTATCTCAGGATTGTAGAAACCTTACTGTCTTATTGAATATAAAACTACTTTTTGCATTTGCAAGATTTTAAAAAGCATATGTTTCGATCAAAACTCCCGAAGATGCATTATTTCAGGCATTATTAGCCATTTTTCATGTGTGGTTTAGAAGTTATGTTTAAATAACTGTCATATTGAGTGTTACAGTATACAGTCATATTGAGTAGAACCTAATTTTTGTAGTTGCAAACCATAGAAAAACAATCTTTTTTAGTACAACTCACATTGATTCAATATCACAGGCATTTTTAGAAATTTTGCACATTTGGATTAGGAATTATGTTGGAATACATTTTTATTGCTTTTTTCGCATTATCTCAGGATTCTAAGATCTTTATTGTCATACTGAGTAAAAAACTACTTTGTCCATTTTCAAAATTTAAAAAAGCACATGTTTCAAGTAAAACTCTCAGAGATACATTATTTCAGGCATTATTGGCCATTTTTCATGTGTGGTTTAGAAGTTATGTTTAAATAACTGTAATATTGAGTGTTACAGTATAGAGTCATATTGAATAAAACATCATTTTTGATTTGCAAACCATATACAAATAACTGTTCCTGGTAAAACTCCCATGGATTCAATTTCACATTCTTTTTTAGACATTTTGCACGTTTGGATTAGGAATGATTTGTAATACATTTTTATTGCTTTTTTCGCATTATCTCAGGATTGTAAGTATGATACTGTCAAATTGAGTAAAACATTACTTGTTGTTTTTGCAAACCTTGCCAAATGTTTCTTTCCAGTAAAACTCTTAAAGATACATATCTTCAGGCGTTATTAGACATTTTGCATGTGTATTTTTGGAATTATGTTTCAAAAACTTTCTTATTGAGTTTGACAGTATACTGTCATAGTGAATAAAACCTAATTTCTGTATTTGTGAACCTTTCCAAAATACTTGATTCTTGTAAAACTCACATAAATTCAATATTACAGGCTTTTTTTGACAGAAATTATGTTTGGTTTTGGAAATATGTCTATAAACCTTTCATATTTAGTATGACAAATATACAGCTGTTTTGAATTACAAAACAACTTTATGTCTTTGCAAACCTTACAAATGATCATTTTTCTAGTACAACTGACAAAGATGAATATCTCCAGACATTATAAGCCATTTTGCATGTGTGGTTTATAAGTTATGTTTGAATTCATTTTTATTGCCTTTTTCGCATTATCTCAGGATTGTAGAAACCTTACTGTCTTATTGAATAAAAAAATACTTTTTGCATTTGCAAGATTTTAAAAAGCATATGTTTCGATCAACACTCCCGAAGATGCATTATTTCAGGCATTATTAGCCATTTTTCATGTGTGGTTTAGAAGTTATGTTTAAATAACTGTCATATTGAGTGTTACAGTATACAATCATATTGAGTAGAACCTAATTTTTGTAGTTGCAAACCATAGAAAAACAATCTTTTTTAGTAAAACCCACATTGATTCAATATCACAGGCATTTTTAGAAATTTTGCACATTTGGATTAGGAATTATGTTGGAATACATTTTTATTGCTTTTTTCGCATTATCTCAGGATTCTAAGATCTTTATTGTCATACTGAGTAAAAAACTACTTTGTCCATTTTCAAAATTTAAAAAAGCACATGTTTCAAGTAAAACTCTCAGAGATACATTATTTCAGGCATTATTGGCCATTTTTCATGTGTGGTTTAGAAGTTATGTTTAAATAACTGTAATATTGAGTGTTACAGTATAGAGTCATATTGAATAAAACATCATTTTTGATTTGCAAACCATATACAAATAACTGTTCCTGGTAAAACTCCCATGGATTCAATTTCACATTCTTTTTTAGACATTTTGCACGTTTGGATTAGGAATGATTTGTAATACATTTTTATTGCTTTTTTCGCATTATCTCAGGATTGTAAGTATGATACTGTCAAATTGAGTAAAACATTACTTGTTGTTTTTGCAAACCTTGCCAAATGTTTCTTTCCAGTAAAACTCTTAAAGATACATATCTTCAGGCGTTATTAGACATTTTGCATGTGTATTTTTGGAATTATGTTTCAAAAACTTTCTTATTGAGTTTGACAGTATACTGTCATAGTGAATAAAACCTAATTTCTGTATTTGTGAACCTTTCCAAAATACTTGATTCTTGTAAAACTCACATAAATTCAATATTACAGTCTTTTTTTGACAGAAATTATGTTTGGTTTTGGAGTTATGTCTATAAACCTTTCATATTTAGTATGACAAATATACAGCTGTTTTGAATTACAAAACAACTTTATGTCTTTGCAAACCTTACAAATGATCATTTTTCTAGTAGAACTGACAAAGATGAATATCTCCAGACATTATAAGCCATTTTGCATGTGTGGTTTATAAGTTATGTTTGAATACATTTTTATTGCTTTTTTCGCATTATCTCAGGATTGTAGAAACCTTACTGTCTTATTGAATAAAAAACTACTTTTTGCAATTGCAAGATTTTAAAAAGCATATGTTCCGATCAAAACTCCCGAAGATGCATTATTTCAGGCATTATTAGCCATTTTTCATGTGTGGTTTAGAAGTTATGTTTAAATAACTTTCGTATCGAGTGTTACAGTATACAATCATATTGAGTAGAACCTAATTTCTGTAGTTGCAAACCATAGAAAAACAATCTTTTTTAGTAAAACTCACATTGATTCAATATCACAGGCATTTTTAGAAATTTTGCACATTTGGATTAGGAATTATGTTTGAATACATTTTTATTGCTTTTTTCGCATTATCTCAGGATTCTAAGATCTTTATTGTCATACTGAGTAAAAGACTACTTTGTCCATTTTCAAAATTTAAAAAAGCACATGTTTCAAGTAAAACTCTCAGAGATACATTATTTCAGGCATTATTGGCCATTTTTCATGTGTGGTTTAGAAGTTATGTTTAAATAACTGTAATATTGAGTGTTACAGTATAGAGTCATATTGAATAAAACATAATTTTTGATTTGCAAACCATATACAAATAACTGTTCCTGGTAAAACTCCCATGGATTCAATTTCACATTCTTTTTTAGACATTTTGCACGTTTGGATTAGGAATGATTTGTAATACATTTTTATTGCTTTTTTCGCATTATCTCAGGATTGTAAGTATGATACTGTCAAATTGAGTAAAACATTACTTGTTGTTTTTGCAAACCTTGCCAAATGTTTCTTTCCAGTAAAACTCTTAAAGATACATATCTTCAGGCGTTATTAGACATGTTGCATGTGTATTTTTGGAATTATGTTTCAAAAACTTTCTTATTGAGTTTGACAGTATACTGTCATAGTGAATAAAACCTAATTTCTGTATTTGTGAACCTTTCCAAAATACTTGATTCTTGTAAAACTCACATAAATTCAATATTACAGGCTTTTTTTGACAGAAATTATGTTTGGTTTTGGAAATATGTCTATAAACCTTTCATATTTAGTATGACAAATATACAGCTGTTTTGAATTACAAAACAACTTTATGTCTTTGCAAACCTTACAAATGATCATTTTTCTAGTACAACTGACAAAGATGAATATCTCCAGACATTATAAGCCATTTTGCATGTGTGGTTTATAAGTTATGTTTGAATTCATTTTTATTGCCTTTTTCGCATTATCTCAGGATTGTAGAAACCTTACTGTCTTATTGAATATAAAACTACTTTTTGCATTTGCAAGATTTTAAAAAGCATATGTTTCGATCAAAACTCCCGAAGATGCATTATTTCAGGCATTATTAGCCATTTTTCATGTGTGGTTTAGAAGTTATGTTTAAATAACTGTCATATTGAGTGTTACAGTATACAGTCATATTGAGTAGAACCTAATTTTTGTAGTTGCAAACCATAGAAAAACAATCTTTTTTAGTACAACTCACATTGATTCAATATCACAGGCATTTTTAGAAATTTTGCACATTTGGATTAGGAATTATGTTGGAATACATTTTTATTGCTTTTTTCGCATTATCTCAGGATTCTAAGATCTTTATTGTCATACTGAGTAAAAAACTACTTTGTCCATTTTCAAAATTTAAAAAAGCACATGTTTCAAGTAAAACTCTCAGAGATACATTATTTCAGGCATTATTGGCCATTTTTCATGTGTGGTTTAGAAGTTATGTTTAAATAACTGTAATATTGAGTGTTACAGTATAGAGTCATATTGAATAAAACATCATTTTTGATTTGCAAACCATATACAAATAACTGTTCCTGGTAAAACTCCCATGGATTCAATTTCACATTCTTTTTTAGACATTTTGCACGTTTGGATTAGGAATGATTTGTAATACATTTTTATTGCTTTTTTCGCATTATCTCAGGATTGTAAGTATGATACTGTCAAATTGAGTAAAACATTACTTGTTGTTTTTGCAAACCTTGCCAAATGTTTCTTTCCAGTAAAACTCTTAAAGATACATATCTTCAGGCGTTATTAGACATTTTGCATGTGTATTTTTGGAATTATGTTTCAAAAACTTTCTTATTGAGTTTGACAGTATACTGTCATAGTGAATAAAACCTAATTTCTGTATTTGTGAACCTTTCCAAAATACTTGATTCTTGTAAAACTCACATAAATTCAATATTACAGGCTTTTTTTGACAGAAATTATGTTTGGTTTTGGAAATATGTCTATAAACCTTTCATATTTAGTATGACAAATATACAGCTGTTTTGAATTACAAAACAACTTTATGTCTTTGCAAACCTTACAAATGATCATTTTTCTAGTACAACTGACAAAGATGAATATCTCCAGACATTATAAGCCATTTTGCATGTGTGGTTTATAAGTTATGTTTGAATTCATTTTTATTGCCTTTTTCGCATTATCTCAGGATTGTAGAAACCTTACTGTCTTATTGAATAAAAAAATACTTTTTGCATTTGCAAGATTTTAAAAAGCATATGTTTCGATCAAAACTCCCGAAGATGCATTATTTCAGGCATTATTAGCCATTTTTCATGTGTGGTTTAGAAGTTATGTTTAAATAACTGTCATATTGAGTGTTACAGTATACAATCATATTGAGTAGAACCTAATTTTTGTAGTTGCAAACCATAGAAAAACAATCTTTTTTAGTAAAACCCACATTGATTCAATATCACAGGCATTTTTAGAAATTTTGCACATTTGGATTAGGAATTATGTTGGAATACATTTTTATTGCTTTTTTCGCATTATCTCAGGATTCTAAGATCTTTATTGTCATACTGAGTAAAAAACTACTTTGTCCATTTTCAAAATTTAAAAAAGCACATGTTTCAAGTAAAACTCTCAGAGATACATTATTTCAGGCATTATTGGCCATTTTTCATGTGTGGTTTAGAAGTTATGTTTAAATAACTGTAATATTGAGTGTTACAGTATAGAGTCATATTGAATAAAACATCATTTTTGATTTGCAAACCATATACAAATAACTGTTCCTGGTAAAACTCCCATGGATTCAATTTCACATTCTTTTTTAGACATTTTGCACGTTTGGATTAGGAATGATTTGTAATACATTTTTATTGCTTTTTTCGCATTATCTCAGGATTGTAAGTATGATACTGTCAAATTGAGTAAAACATTACTTGTTGTTTTTGCAAACCTTGCCAAATGTTTCTTTCCAGTAAAACTCTTAAAGATACATATCTTCAGGCGTTATTAGACATTTTGCATGTGTATTTTTGGAATTATGTTTCAAAAACTTTCTTATTGAGTTTGACAGTATACTGTCATAGTGAATAAAACCTAATTTCTGTATTTGTGAACCTTTCCAAAATACTTGATTCTTGTAAAACTCACATAAATTCAATATTACAGGCTTTTTTTGACAGAAATTATGTTTGGTTTTGGAGTTTTGTCTATAAACCTTTCATATTTAGTATGACAAATATACAGCTGTTTTGAATTCCAAAACAACTTTATGTCTTTGCAAACCTTACAAATGATCATTGTTCTAGTACAACTGACAAAGATGAATATCTCCAGACATTATAAGCCATTTTGCATGTGTGGTTTATAAGTTATGTTTGAATACATTTTTATTGCTTTTTTCGCATTATCTCAGGATTGTAGAAACCTTACTGTCTTATTGAATAAAAAACTACTTTTTGCATTTGCAAGATTTTAAAAAGCATATGTTTCGATCAAAACTCCCGAAGATGCATTATTTCAGGCATTATTAGCCATTTTTCATGTGTGGTTTAGAAGTTATGTTTAAATAACTGTCATATTGAGTGTTACAGTATACAATCATATTGAGTAGAACCTAATTTTTGTAGTTGCAAACCATAGAAAAACAATCTTTTTTAGTACAACTCACATTGATTCAATATCACAGGCATTTTTAGAAATTTTGCACATTTGGATTAGGAAATATGTTGGAATACATTTTTATTGCTTTTTTCGCATTATCTCAGGATTCTAAGATCTTTACTGTCATACTGAGTAAAAAACTACTTTGTCCATTTTCAAAATTTAAAAAAGCACACGTTTCAAGTAAAACTCTCAGAGATACATTATTTCAGGCATTATTGGCCATTTTTCATGTGTGGTTTAGAAGTTATGTTTAAATAACTGTAATATTGAGTGTTACAGTATAGAGTCATATTGAATAAAACATCATTTTTGATTTGCAAACCATATACAAATAACTGTTCCTGGTAAAACTCCCATGGATTCAATTTCACATTCTTTTTTAGACATTTTGCACGTTTGGATTAGGAATGATTTGTAATACATTTGTATTGCTTTTTTCGCATTATCTCAGGATTGTAAGTATGATACTGTCAAATTGAGTAAAACATTACTTGTTGTTTTTGCAAACCTTGCCAAATGTTTCTTTCCAGTAAAACTCTTAAAGATACACATCTTCAGGCGTTATTAGACATTTTGCATGTGTATTTTTGGAATTATGTTTCAAAAACTTTCTTATTGAGTTTGACAGTATACTGTCATAGTGAATAAAACCTAATTTCTGTATTTGTGAACCTTTCCAAAATACTTGATTCTTGTAAAACTCACATGAATTCAATATTACAGGCTTTTTTTTGACAGAAATTATGTTTGGTTTTGGAGTTATGTCTATAAACCTTTCATTTTTAGTATGACAAATATACAGCTGTTTTGAATTACAAAACAACTTTATGTATTTGCAAACCTTACAAATGATCATTTTTCTAGTACAACTGACAAAGATGAATATCTCCAGACATTATAAGCCATTTTGCATGTGCGGTTTATAAATTATGTTTGAATACATTTTTATTGCTTTTTTCGCATTATCTCAGGATTGTAGAAACCTTACTGTCTTATTGAATAAAAAACTACTTTTTGCATTTGTAAGATTTGAAAAAGCATTTGTTTCGATCAAAACTCCCGAAGATGCATTATTTCAGGCATTATTAGCCATTTTTCATATGTGGTTTAGAAGTTATGTTTAAATAACTGTCATATTGAGTGTTACAGTATACAATCATATCGAGTAGAACCTAATTTTTGTAGTTGCAAACCATAGAAAAACAATCTTTTTTAGTACAACTCACATTGATTCAATATCACAGGCATTTTTGGAAATTTTGCACATTTGGATTAGGAATTATGTTGGAATACATTTTTATTGCTTTTTTCGCATTATCTCAGGATTGTAAGTATGATACTGTCAAATTGAGTAAAACATTACTTGTTGTTTTTGCAAACCTTGCCAAATGTTTCTTTCCAGTAAAACTCTTACAGATACATATCTTCAGGCGTTATTAGACATTTTGCATGTGTATTTTTGGAATTATGTTTCAAAAACTTTCTTATTGAGTTTGACAGTATACTGTCATAGTGAATAAAACCTAATTTCTGTATTTGTGAACCTTTCCAAAATACTTGATTCTTGTAAAACTCACATAAATTCAATATTACAGGCTTTTTTTTGACAGAAATTATGTTTGGTTTTGGAGTTATGTCTATAAACCTTTCATTTTTAGTATGACAAATATACAGCTGTTTTGAATTACAAAACAACTTTATGTCTTTGCAAACCTTACAAATGATCATTTTTCTAGTACAACTGACAAAGATGAATATCTCCAGACATTATAAGCCATTTTGCATGTGTGGTTTAAAAGTTATGTTTGAATACATTTTTATTGCTTTTTTCGCATTATCTCAGGATTGTAGAAACCTTACTGTCTTATTGAATAAAAAACTACTTTTTGCATTTGCAAGTTTTTAAAAAGCATATGTTTCGATCAAAACTCCCAAAGATGCATTATTTCAGGCATTATTAGCCATTTTTCATGTGTGGTTTAGAAGTTATGTTTAAATAACTGTCATATTGAGTTTTACAGTATACAATCATATTGAGTAGAACCTAATTTTTGTAGTTGCAAACCATAGAAAAACAATCTTTTTTAGTGAAACTCACATTGATTCAATATCACAGGCATTTTTAGAAATTTTGCACATTTGGATTAGGAATTATGTTGGAATACATTTTTATTGCTTTTTTCGCATTATCTCAGGATTCTAAGATCTTTATTGTCATACTGAGTAAAAAACTACTTTGTCCATTTTCAAAATTTAAAAAAGCACATGTTTCAAGAACAACTCTCAGAGATACATTATTTCAGGCAGTATTGGCCATTTTTCATGTGTGGTTTAGAAGTTATGTTTAAATAACTGTAATATTGAGTGTTACAGTATAGAGTCATATTGAATAAAACATCATTTTTGATTTGCAAACCATATACAAATAACTGTTCCTGGTAAAACTCCCATGGATTCAATTTCACATTCTTTTTTAGACATTTTGCACGTTTGGAATAGGAATGATTTGTAATACATTTTAATTGTTTTTTTCGCATTATCTCAGGATTGTAAGTATGATACTGTCAAATTGAGTAAAACATTACTTGTTGTTTTTGCAAACCTTGCCAAATGTTTCTTTCCAGTAAAACTCTTAAAGATACATATCTTCAGGCGTTATTAGACATTTTGCATGTGTATTTTTGGAATTATGTTTCAAAAACTTTCTTATTGAGTTTGACAGTATACTGTCATAGTGAATAAAACCTAATTTCTGTATTTGTGAACCTTTCCAAAATACTTGATTCTTGTAAAACTCACATAAATTCAATATTACAGGCTTTTTTTGACAGAAATTATGTTTGGTTTTGGAGTTATGTCTATAAACCTTTCATATTTAGTATGACAAATATACAGCTGTTTTGAATTACAAAACAACTTTATGTATTTGCAAACCTTACAAATGATCATTTTTCTAGTACAACTGACAAAGATGAATATCTCCAGACATTATAAGCCATTTTGCATGTGTGGTTTAAAAGTTATGTTTGAATACATTTTTATTGCTTTTTTCGCATTATCTCAGGATTGTAGAAACCTTACTGTCTTATTGAATAAAAAACTACTTTTTGCATTTGCAAGATTTTAAAAAGCATATTTTTCGATCAAAACTCCCGAAGATGCATTATTTCAGGCATTATTAGCCATTTTTCATGTGTGGTTTAGAAGTTATGTTTAAATAACTGTCATATTCAGTGTTACAGTATACAATCATATTGAGTAGAACCAACTTTTTGTAGTTGCAAACCATAGAAAAACAATCTTTTTTAGTACAACTCACATTGATTCAAAATCACAGGCATTTTTAAAAATTTTGCACATTTGGATTAGGAATTATGTTGGAATACATTTGTATTGCTTTTTTCGCATTATCTCAGGATTCTAAGATCTTTATTGTCATACTGAGTAAAAAACTACTTTGTCCATTTTCAAAATTTAAAAAAGCACATGTTTCAAGTAAAACTCTCAGAGATACATTATTTCAGGCATAATTGGCCATTTTTCATCTGTGGTTTAGAAGTTATGTTTAAATAACTGTAATATTGAGTGTTACAGTATAGAGTCATATTGAATAAAACATCATTTTTGATTTGCAAACCATATACAAATAACTGTTCCTGGTAAAACTCCCATGGATTCAATTTCACATTCTTTTTTAGACATTTTGCACGTTTGGATTAGGAATGATTTGTAATACATTTTTATTGCTTTTTTCGCATTATCTCAGGATTGTAAGTATGATACGGTCAAATTGAGTAAAACATTACTTGTTGTTTTTGCAAACCTTGCCAAATGTTTCTTTCCAGTAAAACTCTTAAAGATACACATCTTCAGGCGTTATTAGACATTTTGCATGTGTATTTTTGGAATTATGTTTCAAAAACTTTCTTATTGAGTTTGACAGTATACTGTCATAGTGAATAAAACCTAATTTCTGTATTTGTGAACCTTTCCAAAATACTTGATTCTTGTAAAACTCACATAAATTCAATATTACAGGCTTTTTTTGACAGAAATTATGTTTGGTTTTGGAGTTATGTCTATAAACCTTTCATATTTAGTATGACACATATACAGCTGTTTTGAATTACAAAACAACTTTATGTCTTTGCAAACCTTACAAATGATCATTTTTCTAGTACAACTGACAAAGATGAATATCTCCAGACATTATAAGCCATTTTGCATGTGTGGTTTATAAGTTATGTTTGAATACATTTTTATTGCTTTTTTCGCATTATCTCAGGATTGTAGAAACCTTACTGTCTTATTGAATAAAAAACTACTTTTTGCATTTGCAAGATTTTAAAAAGCATATGTTTCGATCAAAACTCCCGAAGATGCATTATTTCAGGCATTATTAGCCATTTTTCATGTGTGGTTTAGAAGTTATGTTTAAATAACTGTCATATTGAGTGTTACAGTATACAATCATATTGAGTAGAACCTAATTTTTGTAGTTGCAAACCATAGAAAAACAATCTTTTTTAGTACAACTCAAATTTATTCAATATCACAGGCATTTTTAGAAATTTTGCACATTTGGATTAGGAATTATGTTGGAATACATTTGTATTGCTTTTTTCGCATTATCTCAGGATTCTAAGATCTTTATTGTCATACTGAGTAAAAAACTACTTTGTCCATTTTCAAAATTTAAAAAAGCACATGTTTCAAGTAAAACTCTCAGAGATACATTATTTCAGGCATTATTGGCCATTTTCATGTGTGGTTTAGAAGTTATGTTTAAATAACTGTAATATTGAGTGTTACAGTATAGAGTCATAATGAATAAAACATCATTTTTGATTTGCAAACCATATACAAATAACTGTTCCTGGTAAAACTCCCATGGATTCAATTTCACATTCTTTTTTAGACATTTTGCACGTTTGGATTAGGAATGATTTGTAATACATTTTTATTGCTTTTTTCGCATTATCTCAGGATTGTAAGTATGATACTGTCAAATTGAGTAAAACATTACTTGTTGTTTTTGCAAACCTTGCCAAATGTTTCTTTCCAGTAAAACTCTTAAAGATACACATCTTCAGGCGTTATTAGACATTTTGCATGTGTATTTTTGGAATTATGTTTCAAAAACTTTCTTATTGAGTTTGACAGTATACTGTCATAGTGAATAAAACCTAATTTATGTATTTGTGAACCTTTCCAAAATACTTGATTCTTGTAAAACTCACATAAACTCAATATTACAGGCTTTTTTTTGACAGAAATTATGTTTGGTTTTGGAGTTATGTCTATAAACCTTTCATATTTAGTATGACAAATATACAGCTGTTTTGAATTACAAAACAACTTTATGTCTTTGCAAACCTTACAAATGATCCTTTTTCTAGTACAACTGACAAAGATGAATATCTCCAGACATTATAAGCCATTTTGCATGTGTGGTTTATAAGTTATGTTTGAATACATTTTTATTGCTTTTTTCGCATTATCTCAGGATTGTAGAAACCTTACTGTCTTATTGAATAAAAAACTACTTTTTGCATTTGCAAGATTTTAAAAAGCATATGTTTCGATCAAAACTCCCGAAGATGCATTATTTCAGGCATTATTAGCCATTTTTCATGTGTGGTTTAGAAGTTATGTTTAAATAACTGTCATATTGAGTGTTACAGTATACAATCATATTGAGTAGAACCTAATTTTTGTAGTTGCAAACCATAGAAAAACAATCTTTTTTAGTAAAACTCACATTGATTCAATATCACAGGCATTTTTAGAAATGTTGCACATTTGGATTAGGAATTATGTTGGAATACATCTTTATTGCTTTTTTCGCATTATCTCAGGATTCTAAGATCTTTATTGTCATACTGAGTAAAAAACTACTTTGTCCATTTTCAAAATTTAAAAAAGCACATGTTTCAAGTAAAACTCTCAGAGATACATTATTTCAGGCATTATTGGCCATTTTTCATGTGTGGTTTAGAAGTTATGTTTAAATAACTGTAATATTGAGTGTTACAGTATAGAGTCATATTGAATAAAACATCATTTTTGATTTGCAAACCATATACAAATAACTGTTCCTGGTAAAACTCCCATGGATTCAATTTCACATTCTTTTTTAGACATTTTGCACGTTTGGATTAGGAATGATTTGTAATACATTTTTATTGCTTTTTTCGCATTATCTCAGGATTGTAAGTATGATACTGTCAAATTGAGTAAAACATTACTTGTTGTTTTTGCAAACCTTGCCAAATGTTTCTTTCCAGTAAAACTCTTAAAGATACACATCTTCAGGCGTTATTAGACATTTTGCATGTGTATTTTTGGAATTATGTTTCAAAAACTTTCTTATTGAGTTTGACAGTATACTGTCATAGTGAATAAAACCTAATTTCTGTATTTGTGAACCTTTCCAAAATACTTGATTCTTGTAAAACTCACATAAATTCAATATTACAGGCTTTTTTTGACAGAAATTATGTTTGGTTTTGGAGTTATGTCTATAAACCTTTCATATTTCGTATGACAAATATACAGCTGTTTTGAATTACAAAACAACTTTATGTCTTTGCAAACCTTACAAATGATCATTTTTCTAGTACAACTGACAAAGATGAATATCTCCAGACATTATAAGCCATTTTGCATGTGTGGTTTATAAGTTATGTTTGAATACATTTTTATTGCTTTTTTCGCATTATCTCAGGATTGTAGAAACCTTACTGTCTTATTGAATAAAAAACTACTTTTTGCATTTGCAAGATTTTAAAAAGCATATGTTTCGATCAAAACTCCCGAAGATGCATTATTTCAGGCATTATTAGCCATTTTTCATGTGTGGTTTAGAAGTTATGTTTAAATAACTGTCATATTGAGTGTTACAGTATACAATCATATTGAGTAAAAACAAATTTTTGTAGTTGCAAACCATAGAAAAACAATCTTTTTTAGTAAAACTCACATTGATTCAATATCACAGGCATTTTTAGAAATTTTGCACATTTGGATTAGGAATTATGTTGGAATACATTTTTATTGCTTTTTTCGCATTATCTCAGGATTCTAAGATCTTTATTGTCATACTGAGTAAAAAACTACTTTGTCCATTTTCAAAATTTAAAAAGCACATGTTTCAAGTAAAACTCTCAGAGATACATTATTTCAGGCATTATTGGCCATTTTTCATGTGTGGTTTAGAAGTTATGTTTAAATAACTGTAATATTGAGTGTTACAGTATAGAGTCATATTGAATAAAACATCGTTTTTGATTAGCAAACCATATACAAATAACTGTTCCTGGTAAAACTCCCATGGATTCAATTTCACATTCTTTTTTAGACATTTTGCACGTTTGGATTAGGAATGATTTGGAATACATTTTTATTGCTTTTTTCGCACTATCTCAGGATTGTAAGTATGATACTGTCAAATTGAGTAAAACATTACTTGTTGTTTTTGCAAACCTTGCCAAATGTTTCTTTCCAGTAAAACTCTTAAAGATACATATCTTCAGGCGTTATTAGACATTTTGCATGTGTATTTTTGGAATTATGTTTCAAAAACTTTCTTATTGAGTTTGACAGTATACTGTCATAGTGAATAAAACCTAATTTCTGTATTTGTGAACCTTTCCAAAATACTTGATTCTTGTAAAACTCACATAAATTCAATATTACAGGCTTTTTTTGACAGAAATTATGTTTGGTTTTGGAGTTATGTCTATAAACCTTTCATATTTAGTATGACAAATATACAGCTGTTTTGAATTACAAAACAACTTTATGTCTTTGCAAACCTTACAAATGATCATTTTTCTAGTACAACTGACAAAGATGAATATCTCCAGACATTATAAGCCATTTTGCATGTGTGGTTTATAAGTTATGTTTGAATACATTTTTATTGCTTTTTTCGCATTATCTCAGGATTGTAGAAACCTTACTGTCTTATTGAATAAAAAACTACTTTTTGCATTTGCAAGATTTTAAAAAGCATATGTTTCGATCAAAACTCCCGAAGATGCATTATTTTGGCATTATTAGCCATTTTTCATGTGTGGTTTAGAAGTTATGTTTAAATAACTGTCATATTGAGTGTTACAGTATACAATCATATTGAGTAGAACCTAATTTTTGTAGTTGCAAACCATAGAAAAACAATCTTTTTTAGTGAAACTCACATTGATTCAATATCACAGGCATTTTTAGAAATTTTGCACATTTGGATTAGGAATTATGTTGGAATACATTTTTATTGCTTTTTTCGCATTATCTCAGGATTCTAAGATCTTTATTGTAATACTGAGTAAAAAACTACTTTTTCCATTTTCAAAATTTAAAAAAGCACATGTTTCAAGTAAAACTCTCAGAGATACATTATTTCAGGCATTATTGGCCATTTTTCATGTGTGGTTTAGAAGTTATGTTTAAATAACTGTAATATTGAGTGTTACCTTATAGAGTCATATTGAATAAAACATAATTTTTGATTTGCAAACCATATACAAATAACTGTTCCTGGTAAAACTCCCATGGATTCAATTTCACATTCTTTTTTAGACATTTTGCACGTTTGGATTAGGAATGATTTGTAATACATTTTTATTGTTTTTTTCGCATTATCTCAGGATTGTAAGTATGATACTGTCAAATTGAGTAAAACATTACTTGTTGTTTTTGCAAACCTTGCCAAATGTTTCTTTCCAGTAAAACTCTTAAAGATACATATCTTCAGGCGTTATTAGACATTTTGCATGTGTATTTTTGGAATTATGTTTCAAAAACTTTCTTATTGAGTTTGACAGTATACTGTCATAGTGAATAAAACCTAATTTCTGTATTTGTGAACCTTTCCAAAATACTTGATTCTTGTAAAACTCACATAAATTCAATATTACAGGCTTTTTTTGACAGAAATTATGTTTGGTTTTGGAGTTATGTCTATAAACCTTTCATATTTAGTATGACAAATATACAGCTGTTTTGAATTACAAAACAACTTTATGTCTTTGCAAACCTTACAAATGATCATTTTTCTAGTACAACTGACAAAGATGAATATCTCCAGACATTATAAGCCATTTTGCATGTGTGGTTTATAAGTTATGTTTGAATACATTTTTATTGCTTTTTTCGCATTATCTCAGGATTGTAGAAACCTTACTGTCTTATTGAATAAAAAACTACTTTTTGCATTTGCAAGATTTTAAAAAGCATATGTTTCGATCAAAACTCCCGAAGATGCATTATTTCAGGCATTATTAGCCATTTTTCATGTGTGGTTTAGAAGTTATGTTTAAATAACTGTCATATTGAGTGTTACAGTATACAGTCATATTGAGTAGAACCTAATTTTTGTAGTTGCAAACCATAGAAAAAATCTTTTTTAGTAAAACTCACATTGATTCAATATCACAGGCATTTTTAGAAATTTTGCACATTTGGATTAGGAATTATGTTGGAATACATTTTTATTGCTTTTTTCGCATTATCTCAGGATTCTAAGATTTTTATTGTCATACTGAGTAAAAAACGACTTTGTCCATTTTCAAAATTTAAAAAAGCACATGTTTCAAGTAAAACTCTCAGAGATACATTATTTCAGGCATTATTGGCCATTTTTCATGTGTGGTTTAGAAGTTATGTTTAAATAACTGTAATATTGAGTGTTACAGTATAGAGTCATATTGAATAAAACATCATTTTTGATTTGCAAACCATATACAAATAACTGTTCCTGGTAAAAGTCCCATGGATTCAATTTCACATTCTTTTTTAGACATTTTGCACGTTTGGATTAGGAATGATTTGTAATACATTTTTATTGCTTTTTTCGCATAATCTCAGGATTGTAAGTATGATACTGTCAAATTGAGTAAAACATTACTTGTTGTTTTTGCAAACCTTGCCAAATGTTTCTTTCAAGTAAAACTCTTAAAGATACATATCTTCAGGCGTTATTAGACATTTTGCATGTGTATTTTTGGAATTATGTTTCAAAAACTTTCTTATTGAGTTTGACAGTATACTGTCATAGTGAATAAAACCTAATTTCTGTATTTGTGAACCTTTCCAAAATACTTGATTCTTGTAAAACTCACATAAATTCAATATTACAGGCTTTTTTTGACAGAAATTATGTTTGGTTTTGGAGTTATGTCTATAAACCTTTCATATTTAGTATGACAAATATACAGCTGTTTTGAATTACAAAACAACTTTATGTCTTTGCAAACCTTACAAATGATCATTTTTCTAGTACAACTGACAAAGATGAATATATCCAGACATTATAAGCCATTTTGCATGTGTGGTTTATAAGTTATGTTTGAATACATTTTTATTGCTTTTTTCGCATTATCTCAGGATTGTAGAAACCTTACTGTCTTATTGAATAAAAAACTACTTTTTGCATTTGCAGGATTTTAAAAAGCATATGTTTCGATCAAAACTCCCGAAGATGCATTATTTCAGGCATTATTAGCCATTTTTCATGTGTGGTTTAGAAGTTATGTTTAAATAACTGTCATATTGAGTGTTACAGTATACAATCATATTGAGTAGAACCTAATTTTTGTAGTTGCAAACCATAGAAAAACAATCTTTTTTAGTGAAACTCACATTGATTCAATATCACAGGCATTTTTAGAAATTTTGCACATTTGGATTAGGAATTATGTTGGAATACATTTTTATTGCTTTTTTCGCATTATCTCTGGATTCTAAGATCTTTATTGTCATACTGAGTAAAAAACTACTTTGTCCATTTTCAAAATTTAAAAAAGCACATGTTTCAAGTAAAACTCTCAGAGATACATTATTTCAGGCATTATTGGCCATTTTTCATGTGTGGTTTAGAAGTTATGTTTAAATAACTGTAATATTGAGTGTTACAGTATAGAGTCATATTGAATAAAACATCATTTTTGATTTGCATACCATATACAAATAACTGTTCCTGGTAAAACTCCCATGGATTCAATTTCACATTCTTTTTTAGACATTTTGCACGTTTGGATTAGGAATGATTTGTAATACATTTGTATTGCTTTTTTCGCACTATCTCAGGATTGTAAGTATGATACTGTCAAATTGAGTAAAACATTACTTGTTGTTTTTGCAAACCTTGCCAAATGTTTCTTTCCAGTAAAACTCTTAAAGATACATATCTTCAGGCGTTATTAGACATTTTGCATGTGTATTTTTGGAATTATGTTTCAAAAACTTTCTTATTGAGTTTGACAGTATACTGTCATAGTGAATAAAACCTAATTTCTGTATTTGTGAACCTTTCCAAAATACTTGATTCTTGTAAAACTCACAGAAATTCAATATTACAGGCTTTTTTTGACAGAAATTATGTTTGGTTTTGGAGTTATGTCTATAAACCTTTCATATTTAGTATGACAAATATACAGCTGTTTTGAATTACAAAACAACTTTATGTCTTTGCAAACCTTACAAATGATCATTTTTCTAGTACAACTGACAAAGATGAATATCTCCAGACATTATAAGCCATTTTGCATGTGTGGTTTATAAGTTATGTTTGAATACATTTTTATTGCTTTTTTCGCATTATCTCAGGATTGTAGAAACCTTACTGTCTTATTGAATAAAAACTACTTTTTGCATTTGCAGGATTTTAAAAAGCATATGTTTCGATCAAAACTCCCGAAGATGCATTATTTCAGGCATTATTAGCCATTTTTCATGTGTGGTTTAGAAGTTATGTTTAAATAACTGTCATATTGAGTGTTACAGTATACAATCATATTGAGTAGAACCTAATTTTTGTAGTTGCAAACCATAGAAAAACAATCTTTTTTAGTGAAACTCACATTGATTCAATATCACAGGCATTTTTAGAAATTTTGCACATTTGGATTAGGAATTATGTTGGAATACATTTTTATTGCTTTTTTCGCATTATCTCAGGATTCTAAGATCTTTATTGTAATACTGAGTAAAAAACTACTTTTTCCATTTTCAAAATTTAAAAAAGCACATGTTTCAAGTAAAACTCTCAGAGATACATTATTTCAGGCATTATTGGCCATTTTTCATGTGTGGTTTAGAAGTTATGTTTAAATAACTGTAATATTGAGTGTTACCTTATAGAGTCATATTGAATAAAACATCATTTTTGATTTGCAAACCATATACAAATAACTGTTCCTGGTAAAACTCCCATGGATTCAATTTCACATTCTTTTTTAGACATTTTGCACGTTTGGATTAGGAATGATTTGTAATACATTTTTATTGCTTTTTTCGCATTATCTCAGGATTGTAAGTATGATACGGTCAAATTGAGTAAAACATTACTTGTTGTTTTTGCAAACCTTGCCAAATGTTTCTTTCCAGTAAAACTCTTAAAGATACACATCTTCAGGCGTTATTAGACATTTTGCATGTGTATTTTTGGAATTATGTTTCAAAAACTTTCTTATTGAGTTTGACAGTATACTGTCATAGTGAATAAAACCTAATTTCTGTATTTGTGAACCTTTCCAAAATACTTGATTCTTGTAAAACTCACATAAATTCAATATTACAGGCTTTTTTTGACAGAAATTATGTTTGGTTTTGGAGTTATGTCTATAAACCTTTCATATTTAGTATGACACATATACAGCTGTTTTGAATTACAAAACAACTTTATGTCTTTGCAAACCTTACAAATGATCATTTTTCTAGTACAACTGACAAAGATGAATATCTCCAGACATTATAAGCCATTTTGCATGTGTGGTTTATAAGTTATGTTTGAATACATTTTTATTGCTTTTTTCGCATTATCTCAGGATTGTAGAAACCTTACTGTCTTATTGAATAAAAAACTACTTTTTGCATTTGCAAGATTTTAAAAAGCATATGTTTCGATCAAAACTCCCGAAGATGCATTATTTCAGGCATTATTAGCCATTTTTCATGTGTGGTTTAGAAGTTATGTTTAAATAACTGTCATATTGAGTGTTACAGTATACAATCATATTGAGTAGAACCTAATTTTTGTAGTTGCAAACCATAGAAAAACAATCTTTTTTAGTACAACTCAAATTTATTCAATATCACAGGCATTTTTAGAAATTTTGCACATTTGGATTAGGAATTATGTTGGAATACATTTGTATTGCTTTTTTCGCATTATCTCAGGATTCTAAGATCTTTATTGTCATACTGAGTAAAAAACTACTTTGTCCATTTTCAAAATTTAAAAAAGCACATGTTTCAAGTAAAACTCTCAGAGATACATTATTTCAGGCATTATTGGCCATTTTCATGTGTGGTTTAGAAGTTATGTTTAAATAACTGTAATATTGAGTGTTACAGTATAGAGTCATAATGAATAAAACATCATTTTTGATTTGCAAACCATATACAAATAACTGTTCCTGGTAAAACTCCCATGGATTCAATTTCACATTCTTTTTTAGACATTTTGCACGTTTGGATTAGGAATGATTTGTAATACATTTTTATTGCTTTTTTCGCATTATCTCAGGATTGTAAGTATGATACTGTCAAATTGAGTAAAACATTACTTGTTGTTTTTGCAAACCTTGCCAAATGTTTCTTTCCAGTAAAACTCTTAAAGATACACATCTTCAGGCGTTATTAGACATTTTGCATGTGTATTTTTGGAATTATGTTTCAAAAACTTTCTTATTGAGTTTGACAGTATACTGTCATAGTGAATAAAACCTAATTTATGTATTTGTGAACCTTTCCAAAATACTTGATTCTTGTAAAACTCACATAAACTCAATATTACAGGCTTTTTTTTGACAGAAATTATGTTTGGTTTTGGAGTTATGTCTATAAACCTTTCATATTTAGTATGACAAATATACAGCTGTTTTGAATTACAAAACAACTTTATGTCTTTGCAAACCTTACAAATGATCCTTTTTCTAGTACAACTGACAAAGATGAATATCTCCAGACATTATAAGCCATTTTGCATGTGTGGTTTATAAGTTATGTTTGAATACATTTTTATTGCTTTTTTCGCATTATCTCAGGATTGTAGAAACCTTACTGTCTTATTGAATAAAAAACTACTTTTTGCATTTGCAAGATTTTAAAAAGCATATGTTTCGATCAAAACTCCCGAAGATGCATTATTTCAGGCATTATTAGCCATTTTTCATGTGTGGTTTAGAAGTTATGTTTAAATAACTGTCATATTGAGTGTTACAGTATACAATCATATTGAGTAGAACCTAATTTTTGTAGTTGCAAACCATAGAAAAACAATCTTTTTTAGTAAAACTCACATTGATTCAATATCACAGGCATTTTTAGAAATGTTGCACATTTGGATTAGGAATTATGTTGGAATACATCTTTATTGCTTTTTTCGCATTATCTCAGGATTCTAAGATCTTTATTGTCATACTGAGTAAAAAACTACTTTGTCCATTTTCAAAATTTAAAAAAGCACATGTTTCAAGTAAAACTCTCAGAGATACATTATTTCAGGCATTATTGGCCATTTTTCATGTGTGGTTTAGAAGTTATGTTTAAATAACTGTAATATTGAGTGTTACAGTATAGAGTCATATTGAATAAAACATCATTTTTGATTTGCAAACCATATACAAATAACTGTTCCTGGTAAAACTCCCATGGATTCAATTTCACATTCTTTTTTAGACATTTTGCACGTTTGGATTAGGAATGATTTGTAATACATTTTTATTGCTTTTTTCGCATTATCTCAGGATTGTAAGTATGATACTGTCAAATTGAGTAAAACATTACTTGTTGTTTTTGCAAACCTTGCCAAATGTTTCTTTCCAGTAAAACTCTTAAAGATACACATCTTCAGGCGTTATTAGACATTTTGCATGTGTATTTTTGGAATTATGTTTCAAAAACTTTCTTATTGAGTTTGACAGTATACTGTCATAGTGAATAAAACCTAATTTCTGTATTTGTGAACCTTTCCAAAATACTTGATTCTTGTAAAACTCACATAAATTCAATATTACAGGCTTTTTTTGACAGAAATTATGTTTGGTTTTGGAGTTATGTCTATAAACCTTTCATATTTCGTATGACAAATATACAGCTGTTTTGAATTACAAAACAACTTTATGTCTTTGCAAACCTTACAAATGATCATTTTTCTAGTACAACTGACAAAGATGAATATCTCCAGACATTATAAGCCATTTTGCATGTGTGGTTTATAAGTTATGTTTGAATACATTTTTATTGCTTTTTTCGCATTATCTCAGGATTGTAGAAACCTTACTGTCTTATTGAATAAAAAACTACTTTTTGCATTTGCAAGATTTTAAAAAGCATATGTTTCGATCAAAACTCCCGAAGATGCATTATTTCAGGCATTATTAGCCATTTTTCATGTGTGGTTTAGAAGTTATGTTTAAATAACTGTCATATTGAGTGTTACAGTATACAATCATATTGAGTAAAAACAAATTTTTGTAGTTGCAAACCATAGAAAAACAATCTTTTTTAGTAAAACTCACATTGATTCAATATCACAGGCATTTTTAGAAATTTTGCACATTTGGATTAGGAATTATGTTGGAATACATTTTTATTGCTTTTTTCGCATTATCTCAGGATTCTAAGATCTTTATTGTCATACTGAGTAAAAAACTACTTTGTCCATTTTCAAAATTTAAAAAGCACATGTTTCAAGTAAAACTCTCAGAGATACATTATTTCAGGCATTATTGGCCATTTTTCATGTGTGGTTTAGAAGTTATGTTTAAATAACTGTAATATTGAGTGTTACAGTATAGAGTCATATTGAATAAAACATCGTTTTTGATTAGCAAACCATATACAAATAACTGTTCCTGGTAAAACTCCCATGGATTCAATTTCACATTCTTTTTTAGACATTTTGCACGTTTGGATTAGGAATGATTTGGAATACATTTTTATTGCTTTTTTCGCACTATCTCAGGATTGTAAGTATGATACTGTCAAATTGAGTAAAACATTACTTGTTGTTTTTGCAAACCTTGCCAAATGTTTCTTTCCAGTAAAACTCTTAAAGATACATATCTTCAGGCGTTATTAGACATTTTGCATGTGTATTTTTGGAATTATGTTTCAAAAACTTTCTTATTGAGTTTGACAGTATACTGTCATAGTGAATAAAACCTAATTTCTGTATTTGTGAACCTTTCCAAAATACTTGATTCTTGTAAAACTCACATAAATTCAATATTACAGGCTTTTTTTGACAGAAATTATGTTTGGTTTTGGAGTTATGTCTATAAACCTTTCATATTTAGTATGACAAATATACAGCTGTTTTGAATTACAAAACAACTTTATGTCTTTGCAAACCTTACAAATGATCATTTTTCTAGTACAACTGACAAAGATGAATATCTCCAGACATTATAAGCCATTTTGCATGTGTGGTTTATAAGTTATGTTTGAATACATTTTTATTGCTTTTTTCGCATTATCTCAGGATTGTAGAAACCTTACTGTCTTATTGAATAAAAAACTACTTTTTGCATTTGCAAGATTTTAAAAAGCATATGTTTCGATCAAAACTCCCGAAGATGCATTATTTCAGGCATTATTAGCCATTTTTCATGTGTGGTTTAGAAGTTATGTTTAAATAACTGTCATATTGAGTGTTACAGTATACAGTCATATTGAGTAGAACCTAATTTTTGTAGTTGCAAACCATAGAAAAAATCTTTTTTAGTAAAACTCACATTGATTCAATATCACAGGCATTTTTAGAAATTTTGCACATTTGGATTAGGAATTATGTTGGAATACATTTTTATTGCTTTTTTCGCATTATCTCAGGATTCTAAGATTTTTATTGTCATACTGAGTAAAAAACGACTTTGTCCATTTTCAAAATTTAAAAAAGCACATGTTTCAAGTAAAACTCTCAGAGATACATTATTTCAGGCATTATTGGCCATTTTTCATGTGTGGTTTAGAAGTTATGTTTAAATAACTGTAATATTGAGTGTTACAGTATAGAGTCATATTGAATAAAACATCATTTTTGATTTGCAAACCATATACAAATAACTGTTCCTGGTAAAAGTCCCATGGATTCAATTTCACATTCTTTTTTAGACATTTTGCACGTTTGGATTAGGAATGATTTGTAATACATTTTTATTGCTTTTTTCGCATAATCTCAGGATTGTAAGTATGATACTGTCAAATTGAGTAAAACATTACTTGTTGTTTTTGCAAACCTTGCCAAATGTTTCTTTCAAGTAAAACTCTTAAAGATACATATCTTCAGGCGTTATTAGACATTTTGCATGTGTATTTTTGGAATTATGTTTCAAAAACTTTCTTATTGAGTTTGACAGTATACTGTCATAGTGAATAAAACCTAATTTCTGTATTTGTGAACCTTTCCAAAATACTTGATTCTTGTAAAACTCACATAAATTCAATATTACAGGCTTTTTTTGACAGAAATTATGTTTGGTTTTGGAGTTATGTCTATAAACCTTTCATATTTAGTATGACAAATATACAGCTGTTTTGAATTACAAAACAACTTTATGTCTTTGCAAACCTTACAAATGATCATTTTTCTAGTACAACTGACAAAGATGAATATATCCAGACATTATAAGCCATTTTGCATGTGTGGTTTATAAGTTATGTTTGAATACATTTTTATTGCTTTTTTCGCATTATCTCAGGATTGTAGAAACCTTACTGTCTTATTGAATAAAAAACTACTTTTTGCATTTGCAGGATTTTAAAAAGCATATGTTTCGATCAAAACTCCCGAAGATGCATTATTTCAGGCATTATTAGCCATTTTTCATGTGTGGTTTAGAAGTTATGTTTAAATAACTGTCATATTGAGTGTTACAGTATACAATCATATTGAGTAGAACCTAATTTTTGTAGTTGCAAACCATAGAAAAACAATCTTTTTTAGTGAAACTCACATTGATTCAATATCACAGGCATTTTTAGAAATTTTGCACATTTGGATTAGGAATTATGTTGGAATACATTTTTATTGCTTTTTTCGCATTATCTCTGGATTCTAAGATCTTTATTGTCATACTGAGTAAAAAACTACTTTGTCCATTTTCAAAATTTAAAAAAGCACATGTTTCAAGTAAAACTCTCAGAGATACATTATTTCAGGCATTATTGGCCATTTTTCATGTGTGGTTTAGAAGTTATGTTTAAATAACTGTAATATTGAGTGTTACAGTATAGAGTCATATTGAATAAAACATCATTTTTGATTTGCATACCATATACAAATAACTGTTCCTGGTAAAACTCCCATGGATTCAATTTCACATTCTTTTTTAGACATTTTGCACGTTTGGATTAGGAATGATTTGTAATACATTTGTATTGCTTTTTTCGCACTATCTCAGGATTGTAAGTATGATACTGTCAAATTGAGTAAAACATTACTTGTTGTTTTTGCAAACCTTGCCAAATGTTTCTTTCCAGTAAAACTCTTAAAGATACATATCTTCAGGCGTTATTAGACATTTTGCATGTGTATTTTTGGAATTATGTTTCAAAAACTTTCTTATTGAGTTTGACAGTATACTGTCATAGTGAATAAAACCTAATTTCTGTATTTGTGAACCTTTCCAAAATACTTGATTCTTGTAAAACTCACAGAAATTCAATATTACAGGCTTTTTTTGACAGAAATTATGTTTGGTTTTGGAGTTATGTCTATAAACCTTTCATATTTAGTATGACAAATATACAGCTGTTTTGAATTACAAAACAACTTTATGTCTTTGCAAACCTTACAAATGATCATTTTTCTAGTACAACTGACAAAGATGAATATCTCCAGACATTATAAGCCATTTTGCATGTGTGGTTTATAAGTTATGTTTGAATACATTTTTATTGCTTTTTTCGCATTATCTCAGGATTGTAGAAACCTTACTGTCTTATTGAATAAAAACTACTTTTTGCATTTGCAGGATTTTAAAAAGCATATGTTTCGATCAAAACTCCCGAAGATGCATTATTTCAGGCATTATTAGCCATTTTTCATGTGTGGTTTAGAAGTTATGTTTAAATAACTGTCATATTGAGTGTTACAGTATACAATCATATTGAGTAGAACCTAATTTTTGTAGTTGCAAACCATAGAAAAACAATCTTTTTTAGTGAAACTCACATTGATTCAATATCACAGGCATTTTTAGAAATTTTGCACATTTGGATTAGGAATTATGTTGGAATACATTTTTATTGCTTTTTTCGCATTATCTCAGGATTCTAAGATCTTTATTGTAATACTGAGTAAAAAACTACTTTTTCCATTTTCAAAATTTAAAAAAGCACATGTTTCAAGTAAAACTCTCAGAGATACATTATTTCAGGCATTATTGGCCATTTTTCATGTGTGGTTTAGAAGTTATGTTTAAATAACTGTAATATTGAGTGTTACCTTATAGAGTCATATTGAATAAAACATAATTTTTGATTTGCAAACCATATACAAATAACTGTTCCTGGTAAAACTCCCATGGATTCAATTTCACATTCTTTTTTAGACATTTTGCACGTTTGGATTAGGAATGATTTGTAATACATTTTTATTGTTTTTTTCGCATTATCTCAGGATTGTAAGTATGATACTGTCAAATTGAGTAAAACATTACTTGTTGTTTTTGCAAACCTTGCCAAATGTTTCTTTCCAGTAAAACTCTTAAAGATACATATCTTCAGGCGTTATTAGACATTTTGCATGTGTATTTTTGGAATTATGTTTCAAAAACTTTCTTATTGAGTTTGACAGTATACTGTCATAGTGAATAAAACCTAATTTCTGTATTTGTGAACCTTTCCAAAATACTTGATTCTTGTAAAACTCACATAAATTCAATATTACAGGCTTTTTTTGACAGAAATTATGTTTGGTTTTGGAGTTATGTCTATAAACCTTTCATATTTAGTATGACAAATATACAGCTGTTTTGAATTACAAAACAACTTTATGTCTTTGCAAACCTTACAAATGATCATTTTTCTAGTACAACTGACAAAGATGAATATCTCCAGACATTATAAGCCATTTTGCATGTGTGGTTTATAAGTTATGTTTGAATACATTTTTATTGCTTTTTTCGCATTATCTCAGGATTGTAGAAACCTTACTGTCTTATTGAATAAAAAACTACTTTTTGCATTTGCAAGATTTTAAAAAGCATATGTTTCGATCAAAACTCCCGAAGATGCATTATTTTGGCATTATTAGCCATTTTTCATGTGTGGTTTAGAAGTTATGTTTAAATAACTGTCATATTGAGTGTTACAGTATACAATCATATTGAGTAGAACCTAATTTTTGTAGTTGCAAACCATTGAAAAACAATCTTTTTTAGTAAAACCCACATTGATTCAATATCACAGGCATTTTTAGAAATTTTGCACATTTGGATTAGGAATTATGTTGGAATACATTTTTATTGCTTTTTTCGCATTATCTCAGGATTCTAAGATCTTTATTGTCATACTGAGTAAAAAACTACTTTGTCCATTTTCAAAATTTAAAAAAGCACATGTTTCAAGTAAAACTCTCAGAGATACATTATTTCAGGCATTATTGGCCATTTTTCATGTGTGGTTTAGAAGTTATGTTTAAATAACTGTAATATTGAGTGTTACAGTATAGAGTCATATTGAATAAAACATAATTTTTGATTTGCAAACCATATACAAATAACTGTTCCTGGTAAAACTCCCATGGATTCAATTTCACATTCTTTTTTAGACATTTTGCACGTTTGGATTAGGAATTATTTGTAATACATTTTTATTGCTTTTTTCGCATTATCTCAGGATTGTAAGTATGATACTGTCAAATTGAGTAAAACATTACTTGTTGTTTTTGCAAACCTTGCCAAATGTTTCTTTCCAGTAAAACTCTTAAAGATACATATCTTCAGGCGTTATTAGACATTTTGCATGTGTATTTTTGGAATTATGTTTCAAAAAATTTCTTATTGAGTTTGACAGTATACTGTCATAGTGAATAAAACCTAATTTCTGTATTTGTGAACCTTTCCAAAATACTTGATTCTTGTAAAACTCACAGAAATTCAATATTACAGGCTTTTTTTTGACAGAAATTATGTTTGGTTTTGGAGTTATGTCTACAAACCTTTCATATTTAGTATGACAAATATACAGCTGTTTTGAATTACAAAACAACTTTATGTCTTTGCAAACCTTACAAATGATCATTTTTCTAGTACAACTGACAAAGATGAATATCTCCAGACATTATAAGCCATTTTGCATGTGTGGTTTATAAGTTATGTTTGAATACATTTTTATTGCTTTTTTCGCATTATCTCAGGATTGTAGAAACCTTACTGTCTTATTGAATAAAAAACTACTTTTTGCATTTGCAAGATTTTAAAAAGCATATGTTTCGATCAAAACTCCCGAAGATGCATTATTTCAGGCATTATTAGCCATTTTTCATGTGTGGTTTAGAAGTTATGTTTAAATAACTGTCATATTGAGTGTTACAGTATACAATCATATTGAGTAGAACCAAATTTTTGTAGTTGCAAACCATAGAAAAACAATCTTTTTTAGTACAACTCACATTGATTCAAAATCACAGGCATTTTTAGAAATTTTGCACATTTGGATTAGGAATTATGTTGGAATACATTTTTCTTGCTTTTTTCGCATTATCTCAGGATTCTAAGATCTTTATTGTCATACTGAGTAAAAAACTACTTTGTCCATTTTCAAAATTTAAAAAAGCACATGTTTCAAGTAAAACTCTCAGAGATACATTATTTCAGGCATAATTGGCCATTTTTCATGTGTGGTTTAGAAGTTATGTTTAAATAACTGTAATATTGAGTGTTACAGTATAGAGTCATATTGAATAAAACATAATTTTTGATTTGCAAACCATATACAAATAACTGTTCCTGGTAAAACTCCCATGGATTCAATTTCACATTCTTTTTTAGACATTTTGCACGTTTGGATTAGGAATGATTTGTAATACATTTTTATTGCTTTTTTCGCATTATCTCAGGATTGTAAGTATGATACTGTCAAATTGAGTAAAACATTACTTGTTGTTTTTGCAAACCTTGCCAAATGTTTCTTTCCAGTAAAACTCTTAAAGATACATATCTTCAGGCGTTATTAGACATTTTGCATGTGTATTTTTGGAATTATGTTTCAAAAACTTTCTTATTGAGTTTGACAGTATACTGTCATAGTGAATAAAACCTAATTTCTGTATTTGTGAACCTTTCCAAAATACTTGATTCTTGTAAAACTCACATACATTCAATATCACAGGCTTTTTTTGACAGAAATTATGTTTGGTTTTGGAGTCATGTCTATAAACCTTTCATATTTAGTATGACAAATATACAGCTGTTTTGAATTACAAAACAACTTTATGTCTTTGCAAACCTTACAAATGATCATTTTTCTAGTACAACTGACAAAGATGAATATCTCCAGACATTATAAGCCATTTTGCATGTGTGGTTTATAAGTTATGTTTGAATACATTTTTATTGCTTTTTTCGCATTATCTCAGGATTGTAGAAACCTTACTGTCTTATTGAATAAAAAACTACTTTTTGCATTTGCAAGATTTTAAAAAGCATATGTTTCGATCAAAACTACCGAAGATATATTATTTCAGGCATTATTAGCCATTTTTCATGTGTGGTTTAGAAGTTATGTTTAAATAACTGTCATATTGAGTGTTACAGTATACAATCATATTGAGTAGAACCTAATTTTTGTAGTTGCAAACCATAGAAAAACAATCTTTTTTAGTAAAACCCACATTGATTCAATATCACAGGCATTTTTAGAAATTTTGCACATTTGGATTAGGAATTATGTTGGAATACATTTTTATTGCTTTTTTCGCATTATCTCAGGATTCTAAGATCTTTATTGTCATACTGAGTAAAAAACTACTTTGTCCATTTTCAAAATTTAAAAAAGCACATGTTTCAAGTAAAACTCTCAGAGATACATTATTTCAGGCATTATTGGCCATTTTTCATGTGTGGTTTAGAAGTTATGTTTAAATAACTGTAATATTGAGTGTTACAGTATAGAGTCATATTGAATAAAACATAATTTTTGATTTGCAAACCATATACAAATAACTGTTCCTGGTAAAACTCCCATGGATTCAATTTCACATTCTTTTTTAGACATTTTGCACGTTTGGATTAGGAATGATTTGTAATACATTTTTATTGCTTTTTTCGCATTATCTCAGGATTGTAAGTATGATACTGTCAAATTGAGTAAAACATTACTTGTTGTTTTTGCAAACCTTGCCAAATGTTTCTTTCCAGTAAAACTCTTAAAGATACATATCTTCAGGCGTTATTAGACATTTTGCATGTGTATTTTTGGAATTATGTTTCAAAAACTTTCTTATTGAGTTTGACAGTATACTGTCATAGTGAATAAAACCTAATTTCTGTATTTGTGAACCTTTCCAAAATACTTGATTCTTGTAAAACTCACATAAATTCAATATTACAGGCTTTTTTTGACAGAAATTATGTTTGGTTTTGGAGTTATGTCTATAAACCTTTCATATTTAGTATGACAAATATACAGCTGTTTTGAATTACAAAACAACTTTATGTCTTTGCAAACCTTACAAATGATCATTTTTCTAGTACAACTGACAAAGATGAATATCTCCAGACATTATAAGCCATTTTGCATGTGTGGTTTATAAGTTTTGTTTGAATACATTTTTATTGCTTTTTTCGCATTATCTCAGGATTGTAGAAACCTTACTGTCTTATTGAATAAAAAACTACTTTTTGCATTTGCAAGATTTTAAAAAGCATATGTTTCGATCAAAACTACCGAAGATATATTATTTCAGGCATTATTAGCCATTTTTCATGTGTGGTTTAGAAGTTATGTTTAAATAACTGTCATATTGAGTGTTACAGTATACAATCATATTGAGTAGAACCTAATTTTTGTAGTTGCAAACCATAGAAAAACAATCTTTTTTAGTACAACTCACATTGATTCAATATCACAGGCATTTTTAGAAATTTTGCACATTTGGATTAGGAATTATGTTGGAATACATTTTTATTGCTTTTTTCGCATTATCTCAGGATTCTAAGATCTTTATTGTCATACTGAGTAAAAAAACTACTTTGTCCATTTTCAAAATTTAAAAAAGCACATGTTTCAAGTACAACTCTCAGAGATACATTATTTCAGGCATTATTGGCCATTTTTCATGTGTGGTTTAGAAGTTATGTTTAAATAACTGTAATATTGAGTGTTACAGTATAGAGTCATATTGAATAAAACATCATTTTTGATTTGCAAACCATATAAAAATAACTGTTCCTGGTAAAACTCCCATGGATTCAATTTCACATTCTTTTTTAGACATTTTGCACGTTTGGATTAGGAATGATTTGTAATACATTTTTATTGCTTTTTTCGCATTATCTCAGGATTGTAAGTATGATACTGTCAAATTGAGTAAAACATTACTTGTTGTTTTTGCAAACCTTGCCAAATGTTTCTTTCCAGTAAAACTCTTAAAGATACATATCTTCAGGCGTTATTAGACATTTTGCATGTGTATTTTTGGAATTATGTTTCAAAAACTTTCTTATTGAGTTTGACAGTATACTGTCATAGTGAATAAAACCTAATTTCTGTATTTGTGAACCTTTCCAAAATACTTGATTCTTGTAAAACTCACATAAATTCAATATTACAGGCTTTTTTTGACAGAAATTATGTTTGGTTTTGGAGTTATGTCTATAAACCTTTCATATTTAGTATGACAAATATACAGCTGTTTTGAATTACAAAACAACTTTATGTCTTTGCAAACCTTACAAATGATCATTTTTCTAGTACAACTGACAAAGATGAATATCTCCAGACATTATAAGCCATTTTGCATGTGTGGTTTATAAGTTATGTTTGAATACATTTTTATTGCTTTTTTCGCATTATCTCAGGATTGTAGAAACCTTACTGTCTTATTGAATAAAAAACTACTTTTTGCATTTGCAAGATTTTAAAAAGCATATGTTTCGATCAAAACTCCCGAAGATGCCTTATTTCAGGCATTATTAGCCATTTTTCATGTGTGGTTTAGAAGTTATGTTTAAATAACTGTCATATTGAGTGTTACAGTATACAATCATATTGAGTAGAACCTAATTTTTGTAGTTGCAAACCATAGAAAAACAATCTTTTTTAGTACAACTCACATTGATTCAATATCACAGGCATTTTTAGAAATGTTGCACATTTGGATTAGGAATTATGTTGGAATACATTTTTATTGCTTTTTTCGCATTATCTCAGGATTCTAAGATCTTTACTGTCATACTGAGTAAAAAACTACTTTGTCCATTTTCAAAATTTAAAAAAGCACACGTTTCAAGTAAAACTCTCAGAGATACATTATTTCAGGCATTATTGGCCATCTTTCATGTGTGGTTTAGAAGTTATGTTTAAATAACTGTCATATTGAGTGTTACAGTATACAATCATATTGAGTAGAACCTAATTTTTGTAGTTGCAAACCATAGAAAAACAATCTTTTTTAGTAAAACCCACATTGATTCAATATCACAGGCATTTTTAGAAATTTTGCACATTTGGATTAGGAATTATGTTGGAATACATTTTTATTGCTTTTTTCGCATTATCTCAGGATTCTAAGATCTTTATTGTCATACTGAGTAAAAAACTACTTTGTCCATTTTCAAAATTTAAAAAAGCACATGTTTCAAGTAAAACTCTCAGAGATACATTATTTCAGGCATTATTGGCCATTTTTCATGTGTGGTTTAGAAGTTATGTTTAAATAACTGTAATATTGAGTGTTACAGTATAGAGTCATATTGAATAAAACATAATTTTTGATTTGCAAACCATATACAAATAACTGTTCCTGGTAAAACTCCCATGGATTCAATTTCACATTCTTTTTTAGACATTTTGCACGTTTGGATTAGGAATTATTTGTAATACATTTTTATTGCTTTTTTCGCATTATCTCAGGATTGTAAGTATGATACTGTCAAATTGAGTAAAACATTACTTGTTGTTTTTGCAAACCTTGCCAAATGTTTCTTTCCAGTAAAACTCTTAAAGATACATATCTTCAGGCGTTATTAGACATTTTGCATGTGTATTTTTGGAATTATGTTTCAAAAAATTTCTTATTGAGTTTGACAGTATACTGTCATAGTGAATAAAACCTAATTTCTGTATTTGTGAACCTTTCCAAAATACTTGATTCTTGTAAAACTCACAGAAATTCAATATTACAGGCTTTTTTTTGACAGAAATTATGTTTGGTTTTGGAGTTATGTCTACAAACCTTTCATATTTAGTATGACAAATATACAGCTGTTTTGAATTACAAAACAACTTTATGTCTTTGCAAACCTTACAAATGATCATTTTTCTAGTACAACTGACAAAGATGAATATCTCCAGACATTATAAGCCATTTTGCATGTGTGGTTTATAAGTTATGTTTGAATACATTTTTATTGCTTTTTTCGCATTATCTCAGGATTCTAAGATCTTTATTGTAATACTGAGTAAAAAACTACTTTGTCCATTTTCAAAATTTAAAAAAGCACATGTTTCAAGTAAAACTCTCAGAGATACATTATTTCAGGCAGTATTGGCCATTTTTCATGTGTGGTTTAGAAGTTATGTTTAAATAACTGTAATATTGAGTGTTACAGTATAGAGTCATATTGAATAAAACATAATTTTTGATTTGCAAACCATATACAAATAACTGTTCCTGGTAAAACTCCCATGGATTCAATTTCACATTCTTTTTTAGACATTTTGCACGTTTGGATTAGGAATGATTTGTAATACATTTTTATTGCTTTTTTCGCATTATCTCAGGATTGTAAGTATGATACTGTCAAATTGAGTAAAACATTACTTGTTGTTTTTGCAAACCTTGCCAAATATTTCTTTCCAGTAAAACTCTTAAAGATACATATCTTCAGGCGTTATTAGACATTTTGCATGTGTATTTTTGGAATTATGTTTCAAAAACTTTCTTATTGAGTTTGACAGTATACTGTCATAGTGAATAAAACCTAATTTCTGTATTTGTGAACCTTTCCAAAATACTTGATTCTTGTAAAACTCACATAAATTCAATATTACAGGCTTTTTTTGACAGAAATTATGTTTGGTTTTGGAGTTATGTCTATAAACCTTTCATATTTAGTATGACAAATATACAGCTGTTTTGAATTACAAAACAACTTTATGTCTTTGCAAACCTTACAAATGATCATTTTTCTAGTACAACTGACAAAGATGAATATCTCCAGACATTATAAGCCATTTTGCATGTGTGGTTTATAAGTTTTGTTTGAATACATTTTTATTGCTTTTTTCGCATTATCTCAGGATTGTAGAAACCTTACTGTCTTATTGAATAAAAAACTACTTTTTGCATTTGCAAGATTTTAAAAAGCATATGTTTCGATCAAAACTACCGAAGATATATTATTTCAGGCATTATTAGCCATTTTTCATGTGTGGTTTAGAAGTTATGTTTAAATAACTGTCATATTGAGTGTTACAGTATACAATCATATTGAGTAGAACCTAATTTTTGTAGTTGCAAACCATAGAAAAACAATCTTTTTTAGTACAACTCACATTGATTCAATATCACAGGCATTTTTAGAAATTTTGCACATTTGGATTAGGAATTATGTTGGAATACATTTTTATTGCTTTTTTCGCATTATCTCAGGATTCTAAGATCTTTATTGTCATACTGAGTAAAAAACTACTTTGTCCATTTTCAAAATTTAAAAAAGCACATGTTTCAAGTACAACTCTCAGAGATACATTATTTCAGGCATTATTGGCCATTTTTCATGTGTGGTTTAGAAGTTATGTTTAAATAACTGTAATATTGAGTGTTACAGTATAGAGTCATATTGAATAAAACATCATTTTTGATTTGCAAACCATATAAAAATAACTGTTCCTGGTAAAACTCCCATGGATTCAATTTCACATTCTTTTTTAGACATTTTGCACGTTTGGATTAGGAATGATTTGTAATACATTTTTATTGCTTTTTTCGCATTATCTCAGGATTGTAAGTATGATACTGTCAAATTGAGTAAAACATTACTTGTTGTTTTTGCAAACCTTGCCAAATGTTTCTTTCCAGTAAAACTCTTAAAGATACATATCTTCAGGCGTTATTAGACATTTTGCATGTGTATTTTTAGAATTATGTTTCAAAAACTTTCTTATTGAGTTTGACAGTATACTGTCATAGTGAATAAAACCTAATTTCTGTATTTGTGAACCTTTCCAAAATACTTGATTCTTGTAAAACTCACATAAATTCAATATTACAGGCTTTTTTTTGACAGAAATTATGTTTGGTTTTGGAGTTATGTCTATAAACCTTTCATATTTAGTATGACAAATATACAGCTGTTTTGAATTACAAAACAACTTTATGTCTTTGCAAACCTTACAAATGATCATTTTTCTAGTACAACTGACAAAGATGAATATCTCCAGACATTATAAGCCATTTTGCATGTGTGGTTTATAAGTTATGTTTGAATACATTTTTATTGCTTTTTTCGCATTATCTCAGGATTGTAGAAACCTTACTGTCTTATTGAATAAAAAACTACTTTTTGCATTTGCAAGATTTTAAAAAGCATATGTTTCGATCAAAACTCCCGAAGATGCATTATTTCAGGCATTATTAGCCATTTTTCATGTGTGGTTTAGAAGTTATGTTTAAATAACTGTCATATTGAGTGTTACAGTATACAATCATATTGAGTAGAACCAAATTTTTGTAGTTGCAAACCATAGAAAAACAATCTTTTTTAGTACAACTCACATTGATTCAAAATCACAGGCATTTTTAGAAATTTTGCACATTTGGATTAGGAATTATGTTGGAATACATTTTTCTTGCTTTTTTCGCATTATCTCAGGATTCTAAGATCTTTATTGTCATACTGAGTAAAAAACTACTTTGTCCATTTTCAAAATTTAAAAAAGCACATGTTTCAAGTAAAACTCTCAGAGATACATTATTTCAGGCATAATTGGCCATTTTTCATGTGTGGTTTAGAAGTTATGTTTAAATAACTGTAATATTGAGTGTTACAGTATAGAGTCATATTGAATAAAACATAATTTTTGATTTGCAAACCATATACAAATAACTGTTCCTGGTAAAACTCCCATGGATTCAATTTCACATTCTTTTTTAGACATTTTGCACGTTTGGATTAGGAATGATTTGTAATACATTTTTATTGCTTTTTTCGCATTATCTCAGGATTGTAAGTATGATACTGTCAAATTGAGTAAAACATTACTTGTTGTTTTTGCAAACCTTGCCAAATGTTTCTTTCCAGTAAAACTCTTAAAGATACATATCTTCAGGCGTTATTAGACATTTTGCATGTGTATTTTTGGAATTATGTTTCAAAAACTTTCTTATTGAGTTTGACAGTATACTGTCATAGTGAATAAAACCTAATTTCTGTATTTGTGAACCTTTCCAAAATACTTGATTCTTGTAAAACTCACATACATTCAATATCACAGGCTTTTTTTGACAGAAATTATGTTTGGTTTTGGAGTCATGTCTATAAACCTTTCATATTTAGTATGACAAATATACAGCTGTTTTGAATTACAAAACAACTTTATGTCTTTGCAAACCTTACAAATGATCATTTTTCTAGTACAACTGACAAAGATGAATATCTCCAGACATTATAAGCCATTTTGCATGTGTGGTTTATAAGTTATGTTTGAATACATTTTTATTGCTTTTTTCGCATTATCTCAGGATTGTAGAAACCTTACTGTCTTATTGAATAAAAAACTACTTTTTGCATTTGCAAGATTTTAAAAAGCATATGTTTCGATCAAAACTACCGAAGATATATTATTTCAGGCATTATTAGCCATTTTTCATGTGTGGTTTAGAAGTTATGTTTAAATAACTGTCATATTGAGTGTTACAGTATACAATCATATTGAGTGGAACCTAATTTTTGTAGTTGCAAACCATAGAAAAACAATCTTTTTTAGTAAAACCCACATTGATTCAATATCACAGGCATTTTTAGAAATTTTGCACATTTGGATTAGGAATTATGTTGGAATACATTTTTATTGCTTTTTTCGCATTATCTCAGGATTCTAAGATCTTTATTGTCATACTGAGTAAAAAACTACTTTGTCCATTTTCAAAATTTAAAAAAGCACATGTTTCAAGTAAAACTCTCAGAGATACATTATTTCAGGCATTATTGGCCATTTTTCATGTGTGGTTTAGAAGTTATGTTTAAATAACTGTAATATTGAGTGTTACAGTATAGAGTCATATTGAATAAAACATAATTTTTGATTTGCAAACCATATACAAATAACTGTTCCTGGTAAAACTCCCATGGATTCAATTTCACATTCTTTTTTAGACATTTTGCACGTTTGGATTAGGAATGATTTGTAATACATTTTTATTGCTTTTTTCGCATTATCTCAGGATTGTAAGTATGATACTGTCAAATTGAGTAAAACATTACTTGTTGTTTTTGCAAACCTTGCCAAATGTTTCTTTCCAGTAAAACTCTTAAAGATACATATCTTCAGGCGTTATTAGACATTTTGCATGTGTATTTTTGGAATTATGTTTCAAAAACTTTCTTATTGAGTTTGACAGTATACTGTCATAGTGAATAAAACCTAATTTCTGTATTTGTGAACCTTTCCAAAATACTTGATTCTTGTAAAACTCACATAAATTCAATATTACAGGCTTTTTTTGACAGAAATTATGTTTGGTTTTGGAGTTATGTCTATAAACCTTTCATATTTAGTATGACAAATATACAGCTGTTTTGAATTACAAAACAACTTTATGTCTTTGCAAACCTTACAAATGATCATTTTTCTAGTACAACTGACAAAGATGAATATCTCCAGACATTATAAGCCATTTTGCATGTGTGGTTTATAAGTTTTGTTTGAATACATTTTTATTGCTTTTTTCGCATTATCTCAGGATTGTAGAAACCTTACTGTCTTATTGAATAAAAAACTACTTTTTGCATTTGCAAGATTTTAAAAAGCATATGTTTCGATCAAAACTACCGAAGATATATTATTTCAGGCATTATTAGCCATTTTTCATGTGTGGTTTAGAAGTTATGTTTAAATAACTGTCATATTGAGTGTTACAGTATACAATCATATTGAGTAGAACCTAATTTTTGTAGTTGCAAACCATAGAAAAACAATCTTTTTTAGTACAACTCACATTGATTCAATATCACAGGCATTTTTAGAAATTTTGCACATTTGGATTAGGAATTATGTTGGAATACATTTTTATTGCTTTTTTCGCATTATCTCAGGATTCTAAGATCTTTATTGTCATACTGAGTAAAAAAACTACTTTGTCCATTTTCAAAATTTAAAAAAGCACATGTTTCAAGTACAACTCTCAGAGATACATTATTTCAGGCATTATTGGCCATTTTTCATGTGTGGTTTAGAAGTTATGTTTAAATAACTGTAATATTGAGTGTTACAGTATAGAGTCATATTGAATAAAACATCATTTTTGATTTGCAAACCATATAAAAATAACTGTTCCTGGTAAAACTCCCATGGATTCAATTTCACATTCTTTTTTAGACATTTTGCACGTTTGGATTAGGAATGATTTGTAATACATTTTTATTGCTTTTTTCGCATTATCTCAGGATTGTAAGTATGATACTGTCAAATTGAGTAAAACATTACTTGTTGTTTTTGCAAACCTTGCCAAATGTTTCTTTCCAGTAAAACTCTTAAAGATACATATCTTCAGGCGTTATTAGACATTTTGCATGTGTATTTTTGGAATTATGTTTCAAAAACTTTCTTATTGAGTTTGACAGTATACTGTCATAGTGAATAAAACCTAATTTCTGTATTTGTGAACCTTTCCAAAATACTTGATTCTTGTAAAACTCACATAAATTCAATATTACAGGCTTTTTTTGACAGAAATTATGTTTGGTTTTGGAGTTATGTCTATAAACCTTTCATATTTAGTATGACAAATATACAGCTGTTTTGAATTACAAAACAACTTTATGTCTTTGCAAACCTTACAAATGATCATTTTTCTAGTACAACTGACAAAGATGAATATCTCCAGACATTATAAGCCATTTTGCATGTGTGGTTTATAAGTTATGTTTGAATACATTTTTATTGCTTTTTTCGCATTATCTCAGGATTGTAGAAACCTTACTGTCTTATTGAATAAAAAACTACTTTTTGCATTTGCAAGATTTTAAAAAGCATATGTTTCGATCAAAACTCCCGAAGATGCCTTATTTCAGGCATTATTAGCCATTTTTCATGTGTGGTTTAGAAGTTATGTTTAAATAACTGTCATATTGAGTGTTACAGTATACAATCATATTGAGTAGAACCTAATTTTTGTAGTTGCAAACCATAGAAAAACAATCTTTTTTAGTACAACTCACATTGATTCAATATCACAGGCATTTTTAGAAATGTTGCACATTTGGATTAGGAATTATGTTGGAATACATTTTTATTGCTTTTTTCGCATTATCTCAGGATTCTAAGATCTTTACTGTCATACTGAGTAAAAAACTACTTTGTCCATTTTCAAAATTTAAAAAAGCACACGTTTCAAGTAAAACTCTCAGAGATACATTATTTCAGGCATTATTGGCCATCTTTCATGTGTGGTTTAGAAGTTATGTTTAAATAACTGTAATATTGAGTGTTACAGTATAGAGTCATATTGAATAAAACATCATTTTTGATTTGCAAACCATATACAAATAACTGTTCCTGGTAAAACTCCCATGGATTCAATTTCACATTCTTTTTTAGACATTTTGCACGTTTGGATTAGGAATGATTTGTAATACATTTTTATTGCTTTTTTCGCATTATCTCAGGATTGTAAGTATGATACTGTCAAATTGAGTAAAACATTACTTGTTGTTTTTGCAAACCTTGCCAAATGTTTCTTTCCAGTAAAACTCTTAAAGATACATATCTTCAGGCGTTATTAGACATTTTGCATGTGTATTTTTGGAATTATGTTTCAAAAACTTTCTTATTGAGTTTGACAGTATACTGTCATAGTGAATAAAACCTAATTTCTGTATTTGTGAACCTTTCCAAAATACTTGATTCTTGTAAAACTCACATAAATTCAATATTACAGGCTTTTTTTGACAGAAATTATGTTTGGTTTTGGAGTTATGTCTATAAACCTTTCATATTTAGTATGACAAATATACAGCTGTTTTGAATTACAAAACAACTTTATGTCTTTGCAAACCTTACAAATGATCATTTTTCTAGTACAACTGACAAAGATGAATATCTCCAGACATTATAAGCCATTTTGCATGTGTGGTTTATAAGTTTTGTTTGAATACATTTTTATTGCTTTTTTCGCATTATCTCAGGATTGTAGAAACCTTACTGTCTTATTGAATAAAAAACTACTTTTTGCATTTGCAAGATTTTAAAAAGCATATGTTTCGATCAAAACTACCGAAGATATATTATTTCAGGCATTATTAGCCATTTTTCATGTGTGGTTTAGAAGTTATGTTTAAATAACTGTCATATTGAGTGTTACAGTATACAATCATATTGAGTAGAACCTAATTTTTGTAGTTGCAAACCATAGAAAAACAATCTTTTTTAGTACAACTCACATTGATTCAATATCACAGGCATTTTTAGAAATTTTGCACATTTGGATTAGGAATTATGTTGGAATACATTTTTATTGCTTTTTTCGCATTATCTCAGGATTCTAAGATCTTTATTGTCATACTGAGTAAAAAAACTACTTTGTCCATTTTCAAAATTTAAAAAAGCACATGTTTCAAGTACAACTCTCAGAGATACATTATTTCAGGCATTATTGGCCATTTTTCATGTGTGGTTTAGAAGTTATGTTTAAATAACTGTAATATTGAGTGTTACAGTATAGAGTCATATTGAATAAAACATCATTTTTGATTTGCAAACCATATAAAAATAACTGTTCCTGGTAAAACTCCCATGGATTCAATTTCACATTCTTTTTTAGACATTTTGCACGTTTGGATTAGGAATGATTTGTAATACATTTTTATTGCTTTTTTCGCATTATCTCAGGATTGTAAGTATGATACTGTCAAATTGAGTAAAACATTACTTGTTGTTTTTGCAAACCTTGCCAAATGTTTCTTTCCAGTAAAACTCTTAAAGATACATATCTTCAGGCGTTATTAGACATTTTGCATGTGTATTTTTGGAATTATGTTTCAAAAACTTTCTTATTGAGTTTGACAGTATACTGTCATAGTGAATAAAACCTAATTTCTGTATTTGTGAACCTTTCCAAAATACTTGATTCTTGTAAAACTCACATAAATTCAATATTACAGGCTTTTTTTGACAGAAATTATGTTTGGTTTTGGAGTTATGTCTATAAACCTTTCATATTTAGTATGACAAATATACAGCTGTTTTGAATTACAAAACAACTTTATGTCTTTGCAAACCTTACAAATGATCATTTTTCTAGTACAACTGACAAAGATGAATATCTCCAGACATTATAAGCCATTTTGCATGTGTGGTTTATAAGTTATGTTTGAATACATTTTTATTGCTTTTTTCGCATTATCTCAGGATTGTAGAAACCTTACTGTCTTATTGAATAAAAAACTACTTTTTGCATTTGTAAGATTTTAAAAAGCATATGTTTCGATCAAAACTCCCGAAGATGCCTTATTTCAGGCATTATTAGCCATTTTTCATGTGTGGTTTAGAAGTTATGTTTAAATAACTGTCATATTGAGTGTTACAGTATACAATCATATTGAGTAGAACCTAATTTTTGTAGTTGCAAACCATAGAAAAACAATCTTTTTTAGTACAACTCACATTGATTCAATATCACAGGCATTTTTAGAAATGTTGCACATTTGGATTAGGAATTATGTTGGAATACATTTTTATTGCTTTTTTCGCATTATCTCAGGATTCTAAGATCTTTACTGTCATACTGAGTAAAAAACTACTTTGTCCATTTTCAAAATTTAAAAAAGCACACGTTTCAAGTAAAACTCTCAGAGATACATTATTTCAGGCATTATTGGCCATCTTTCATGTGTGGTTTAGAAGTTATGTTTAAATAACTGTAATATTGAGTGTTACAGTATAGAGTCATATTGAATAAAACATCATTTTTGATTTGCAAACCATATACAAATAACTGTTCCTGGTAAAACTCCCATGGATTCAATTTCACATTCTTTTTTAGACATTTTGCACGTTTGGATTAGGAATGATTTGTAATACATTTTTATTGCTTTTTTCGCATTATCTCAGGATTGTAAGTATGATACTGTCAAATTGAGTAAAACATTACTTGTTGTTTTTGCAAACCTTGCCAAATGTTTCTTTCCAGTAAAACTCTTAAAGATACATATCTTCAGGCGTTATTAGACATTTTGCATGTGTATTTTTGGAATTATGTTTCAAAAACTTTCTTATTGAGTTTGACAGTATACTGTCATAGTGAATAAAACCTAATTTCTGTATTTGTGAACCTTTCCAAAATACTTGATTCTTGTAAAACTCACATAAATTCAATATTACAGGCTTTTTTTGACAGAAATTATGTTTGGTTTTGGAGTTATGTCTATAAACCTTTCATATTTAGTATGACAAATATACAGCTGTTTTGAATTACAAAACAACTTTATGTCTTTGCAAACTTTACAAATGATAATTTTTCTAGTACAACTGACAAAGATGAATATCTCCAGACATTATAAGCCATTTTGCATGTGTGGTTTATAAGTTATGTTTGAATACATTTTTATTGTTTTTTTCGCATTATCTCAGGATTGTAGAAACCTTACTGTCTTATTGAATAAAAAACTACTTTTTGCATTTGCAAGATTTTAAAAAGCATATGTTTCGATCAAAACTCCCGAAGATGCATTATTTCAGGCATTATTAGCCATTTTTCATGTGTGGTTTAGAAGTTATGTTTAAATAACTGTCATATTGAGTGTTACAGTATACAATCATATTGAGTAGAACCTAATTTTTGCAGTTGCAAACCATAGAAAAACAATCTTTTTTAGTACAACTCACATTGATTCAATATCACAGGCATTTTTAGAAATTTTGCACATTTGGATTAGGAATTATGTTGGAATAAATTTTTATTGCTTTTTTCGCATTATCTCAGGATTCTAAGATCTTTACTGTCATACTGAGTAAAAAACTACTTTGTCCATTTTCAAAATTTAAAAAAGCACACGTTTCAAGTAAAACTCTCAGAGATACATTATTTCAGGCATTATTGGCCATTTTTCATGTGTGGTTTAGAAGTTATGTTTAAATAACTGTAATATTGAGTGTTACAGTATAGAGTCATATTGAATAAAACATCATTTTTGATTTGCAAACCATATACAAATAACTGTTCCTGGTAAAACTCCCATGGATTCAATTTCACATTCTTTTTTAGACATTTTGCACGTTTGGATTAGGAATGATTTGTAATACATTTGTATTGCTTTTTTCGCATTATCTCAGGATTGTAAGTATGATACTGTCAAATTGAGTAAAACATTACTTGTTGTTTTTGCAAACCTTGCCAAATGTTTCTTTCCAGTAAAACTCTTAAAGATACATATCTTCAGGCGTTATTAGACATTTTGCATGTGTATTTTTGGAATTATGTTTCAAAAACTTTCTTATTGAGTTTGACAGTATACTGTCATAGTGAATAAAACCTAATTTCTGTATTTGTGAACCTTTCCAAAATACTTGATTCTTGTAAAACTCACATAAATTCAATATTACAGGCTTTTTTTGACAGAAATTATGTTTGGTTTTGGAGTTATGTCTATAAACCTTTCATATTTAGTATGACAAATATACAGCTGTTTTGAATTACAAAACAACTTTATGTCTTTGCAAACTTTACAAATGATCATTTTTCTAGTACAACTGACAAAGATGAATATCTCCAGACATTATAAGCCATTTTGCATGTGTGGTTTATAAGTTATGTTTGAATACATTTTTATTGCTTTTTTCGCATTATCTCAGGATTGTAGAAACCTTACTGTCTTATTGAATAAAAAACTACTTTTTGCATTTGCAAGATTTTAAAAAGCATATGTTTCGATCAAAACTCCCGAAGATGCATTATTTCAGGCATTATTAGCCATTTTTCATGTGTGGTTTAGAAGTTATGTTTAAATAACTGTCATATTGAGTGTTACAGTATACAATCATATTGAGTAGAACCTAATTTTTGTAGTTGCAAACCATAGAAAAACAATCTTTTTTAGTACAACTCACATTGATTCAATATCACAGGCATTTTTAGAAATTTTGCACATTTGGATTAGGAATTATGTTGGAATAAATTTTTATTGCTTTTTTCGCATTATCTCAGGATTCTAAGATCTTTACTGTCATACTGAGTAAAAAACTACTTTGTCCATTTTCAAAATTTAAAAAAGCACACGTTTCAAGTAAAACTCTCAGAGATACATTATTTCAGGCATTATTGGCCATTTTTCATGTGTGGTTTAGAAGTTATGTTTAAATAACTGTAATATTGAGTGTTACAGTATAGAGTCATATTGAATAAAACATCATTTTTGATTTGCAAACCATATACAAATAACTGTTCCTGGTAAAACTCCCATGGATTCAATTTCACATTCTTTTTTAGACATTTTGCACGTTTGGATTAGGAATGATTTGTAATACATTTGTATTGCTTTTTTCGCATTATCTCAGGATTGTAAGTATGATACTGTCAAATTGAGTAAAACATTACTTGTTGTTTTTGCAAACCTTGCCAAATGTTTCTTTCCAGTAAAACTCTTAAAGATACATATCTTCAGGCGTTATTAGACATTTTGCATGTGTATTTTTGGAATTATGTTTCAAAAACTTTCTTATTGAGTTTGACAGTATACTGTCATAGTGAATAAAACCTAATTTCTGTATTTGTGAACCTTTCCAAAATACTTGATTCTTGTAAAACTCACATAAATTCAATATTACAGGCTTTTTTTGACAGAAATTATGTTTGGTTTTGGAGTTATGTCTATAAACCTTTCATATTTAGTATGACAAATATACAGCTGTTTTGAATTACAAAACAACTTTATGTCTTTGCAAACTTTACAAATGATCATTTTTCTAGTACAACTGACAAAGATGAATATCTCCAGACATTATAAGCCATTTTGCATGTGTGGTTTATAAGTTATGTTTGAATACATTTTTATTGCTTTTTTCGCATTATCTCAGGATTGTAGAAACCTTACTGTCTTATTGAATAAAAAACTACTTTTTGCATTTGCAAGATTTTAAAAAGCATATGTTTCGATCAAAACTCCCGAAGATGCATTATTTCAGGCATTATTAGCCATTTTTCATGTGTGGTTTAGAAGTTATGTTTAAATAACTGTCATATTGAGTGTTACAGTATACAATCATATTGAGTAGAACCTAATTTTTGTAGTTGCAAACCATAGAAAAACAATCTTTTTTAGTACAACTCACATTGATTCAATATCACAGGCATTTTTAGAAATTTTGCACATTTGGATTAGGAATTATGTTGGAATAAATTTTTATTGCTTTTTTCGCATTATCTCAGGATTCTAAGATCTTTACTGTCATACTGAGTAAAAAACTACTTTGTCCATTTTCAAAATTTAAAAAAGCACACGTTTCAAGTAAAACTCTCAGAGATACATTATTTCAGGCATTATTGGCCATTTTTCATGTGTGGTTTAGAAGTTATGTTTAAATAACTGTAATATTGAGTGTTACAGTATAGAGTCATATTGAATAAAACATCATTTTTGATTTGCAAACCATATACAAATAACTGTTCCTGGTAAAACTCCCATGGATTCAATTTCACATTCTTTTTTAGACATTTTGCACGTTTGGATTAGGAATGATTTGTAATACATTTGTATTGCTTTTTTCGCATTATCTCAGGATTGTAAGTATGATACTGTCAAATTGAGTAAAACATTACTTGTTGTTTTTGCAAACCTTGCCAAATGTTTCTTTCCAGTAAAACTCTTAAAGATACACATCTTCAGGCGTTATTAGACATTTTGCATGTGTATTTTTGGAATTATGTTTCAAAAACTTTCTTATTGAGTTTGACAGTATACTGTCATAGTGAATAAAACCTAATTTCTGTATTTGTGAACCTTTCCAAAATATTTGATTCTTGTAAAACTCACATGAATTCAATATTACAGGCTTTTTTTGACAGAAATTATGTTTGGTTTTGGAGTTATGTCTATAAGCCTTTCATATTTAGTATGACAAATATACAGCTCTTTTGAATTACAAAACAACTTTATGTCTTTGCAAACCTTACAAATGATCATTTTTCTAGTACAACTGACAAAGATGAATATCTCCAGACATTATAAGCCATTTTGCATGTGCGGTTTATAAGTTATGTTTGAATACATTTTTATTGCTTTTTTCGCATTATCTCAGGATTGTAGAAACCTTACTGTCTTATTGAATAAAAAACTACTTTTTGCATTTGTAAGATTTGAAAAAGCATATGTTTCGATCAAAACTCCCGAAGATGCATTATTTCAGGCATTATTAGCCATTTTTCATGTGTGGTTTAGAAGTTATGTTTAAATAACTGTCATATTGAGTGTTACAGTATACAATCATATCGAGTAGAACCTAATTTTTGTAGTTGCAAACCATAGAAAAACAATCTTTTTTAGTACAACTCACATTGATTCAATATCACAGGCATTTTTGGAAATTTTGCACATTTGGATTAGGAATTATGTTGGAATACATTTTTATTGCTTTTTTCGCATTATCTCAGGATTCTAAGATCTTTATTGTCATACTGAGTAAAAAACTACTTTGTCCATTTTCAAAATTTAAAAAAGCACATGTTTCAAGTAAAACTCTCAGAGATACATTATTTCAGGCATTATTGGCCATTTTTCATGTGTGGTTTAGAAGTTATGTTTAAATAACTGTAATATTGAGTGTTACAGTATAGAGTCATATTGAATAAAACATCATTTTTGATTTGCAAACCATATACAAATAACTGTTCCTGGTAAAACTCCCATGGATTCAATTTCACATTCTTTTTTAGACATTTTGCACGTTTGGATTAGGAATGATTTGTAATACATTTGTATTGCTTTTTTCGCATTATCTCAGGATTGTAAGTATGATACTGTCAAATTGAGTAAAACATTACTTGTTGTTTTTGCAAACCTTGCCAAATGTTTCTTTACAGTAAAACTCTTAAAGATACACATCTTCAGGCGTTATTAGACATTTTGCATGTGTATTTTTGGAATTATGTTTCAAAAACTTTCTTATTGAGTTTGACAGTATACTGTCATAGTGAATAAAACCTAATTTCTGTATTTGTGAACCTTTCCAAAATACTTGATTCTTGTAAAACTCACATAAATTCAATATTACAGGCTTTTTTTGACAGAAATTATGTTTGGTTTTGGAGTTATGTCTATAAACCTTTCATATTTAGTATGACAAATATACAGCTGTTTTGAATTACAAAACAACTTTATGTCTTTGCAAACCTTACAAATGATCATTTTTCTAGTACAACTGACAAAGATGAATATCTCCAGACATTATAAGCCATTTTGCATGTGTGGTTTATAAGTTATGTTTGAATACATTTTTATTGCTTTTTTCGCATTATCTCAGGATTGTAGAAACCTTACTGTCTTATTGAATAAAAAAATACTATTTGCATTTGCAAGATTTTAAAAAGCATATGTTTCGATCAAAACTCCCGAAGATGCATTATTTCAGGCATTATTAGCCATTTTTCATGTGTGGTTTAGAAGTTATGTTTAAATAACTGTCATATTGAGTGTTACAGTATACAATCATATTGAGTAGAACCTAATTTTTGTAGTTGCAAACCATAGAAAAACAATCTTTTTTAGTACAACTCACATTGATTCAATATCACAGGCATTTTTAGAAATTTTGCACATTTGGATTAGGAATTATGTTGGAATACATTTTTATTGCTTTTTTCGCATTATCTCAGGATTCTAAGATCTTTATCGTCATACTGAGTAAAAAACTACTTTGTCCATTTTCAAAATTTAAAAAAGCACATGTTTCAAGTACAACTCTCAGAGATACATTATTTCAGGCATTATTGGCCATTTTTCACGTGTGGTTTAGAAGTTATGTTTAAATAACTGTAATATTGAGTGTTAGAGTATAGAGTCATATTGAATAAAACATCATTTTTGATTTGCAAACCATATAAAAATAACTGTTCCTGGTAAAACTCCCATGGATTCAATTTCACATTCTTTTTTAGACATTTTGCACGTTTGGATTAGGAATGATTTGTAATACATTTTTATTGCTTTTTTCGCATTATCTCAGGATTGTAAGTATGATACTGTCAAATTGAGTAAAACATTACTTGTTATTTTTGCAAACCTTGCCAAATGTTTCTTTCCAGTAAAACTCTTAAAGATACATATCTTCAGGCGTTATTAGACATTTTGCATGTGTATTTTTGGAATTATGTTTCAAAAACTTTCTTATTGAGTTTGACAGTATACTGTCATAGTGAATAAAACCTAATTTCTGTATTTGTGAACCTTTCCAAAATACTTGATTCTTGTAAAACTCACATAAATTCAATATTACAGGCTTTTTTGACAGAAATTATGTTTGGTTTTGGAGTTATGTCTATAAACCTTTCATATTTAGTATGACAAATATACAGCTGTTTTGAATTACAAAACAACTTTATGTCTTTGCAAACCTTACAAATGATCCTTTTTCTAGTACAACTGACAAAGATGAATATCTCCAGACATTATAAGCCATTTTGCATGTGTGGTTTATAAGTTATGTTTGAATACATTTTTATTGCTTTTTTCGCATTATCTCAGGATTGTAGAAACCTTACTGTCTTATTGAATAAAAAACTACTTTTTGCATTTGCAAGATTTTAAAAAGCATATGTTTCGATCAAAACTCCCGAAGATATATTATTTCAGGCATTATTAGCCATTTTTCATGTGTGGTTTAGAAGTTATGTTTAAATAACTGTCATATTGAGTGTTACAGTATACAATCATATTGAGTAGAACCTAATTTTTGTAGTTGCAAACCATAGAAAAACAATCTTTTTTAGTAAAACTCACATTGATTCAATATCAGAGGCATTTTTAGAAATGTTGCACATTTGGATTAGGAATTATGTTGGAGTACATTTTTATTGCTTTTTTCGCATTATCTCAGGATTCTAAGATCTTTATTGTCATACTGAGTAAAAAACTACTTTGTCCATTTTCAAAATTTAAAAAAGCACATGTTTCAAGTAAAACTCTCAGAGATACATTATTTCAGGCATTATTGGCCATTTTTCATGTGTGGTTTAGAAGTTATGTTTAAATAACTGTAATATTGAGTGTTACAGTATAGAGTCATATTGAATAAAACATCATTTTTGATTTGCAAACCATATAAAAATAACTGTTCCTGGTAAAACTCCCATGGATTCAATTACACATTCTTTTTTAGACATTTTGCACGTTTGGATTAGGAATGATTTGTAATACATTTTTATTCCTTTTTTCGCATTATCTCAGGATTGTAAGTATGATACTGTCAAATTGAGTAAAACATTACTTGTTGTTTTTGCAAACCTTGCCAAATGTTTCTTTCCAGTACAACTCTTAAAGATACACATCTTCAGGCGTTATTAGACATTTTGCATGTGTATTTTTGGAATTATGTTTAAAAAACTTTCTTATTGAGTTTGACAGTATACTGTCATAGTGAATAAAACCTAATTTCTGTATTTGTGAACCTTTCCAAAATACTTGATTCTTGTAAAACTCACATAAATTCAATATTACAGGCTTTTTTTGACAGAAATTATGTTTGGTTTTGGAGTTATGTCTATAAACCTTTCATATTTAGTATGACAAATATACAGCTGTTTTGAATTACAAAACAACTTTATGTCTTTGCAAACCTTACAAATGATCATTTTTCTAGTACAACTGACAAAGATGAATATCTCCAGACATTATAAGCCATTTTGCATGTGTGGTTTATAAGTTATGTTTGAATACATTTTTATTGCTTTTTTCGCATTATCTCAGGATTGTAGAAACCTTACTGTCTTATTGAATAAAAAAATACTATTTGCATTTGCAAGATTTTAAAAAGCATATGTTTCGATCAAAACTCCCGAAGATGCATTATTTCAGGCATTATTAGCCATTTTTCATGTGTGGTTTAGAAGTTATGTTTAAATAACTGTCATATTGAGTGTTACAGTATACAATCATATTGAAAAGAACCTAATTTTTGTAGTTGCAAACCATAGAAAAACAAACTTTTTTAGTACAACTCACATTGATTCAATATCACAGGCATTTTTAGAAATTTTGCACATTTGGATTAGGAATTATGTTGGAATACATTTTTATTGCTTTTTTCGCATTATCTCAGGATTCTAAGATCTTTATTGTCATACTGAGTAAAAAACTACTTTGTCCATTTTCAAAATTTAAAAAAGCACATGTTTCAAGTAAAACTCTCAGAGATACATTATTTCAGGCATTATTGGCCATTTTTCATGTGTGGTTTAGAAGTTATGTTTAAATAACTGTAATATTGAGTGTTAGAGTATAGAGTCATATTGAATAAAACATCATTTTTGATTTGCAAACCATATAAAAATAACTGTTCCTGGTAAAACTCCCATGGATTCAATTTCACATTCTTTTTTAGACATTTTGCACGTTTGGATTAGGAATTATTTGTAATACATTTTTATTGCTTTTTTCGCATTATCTCAGGATTGTAAGTATGATACTGTCAAATTGAGTAAAACATTACTTGTTATTTTTGCAAACCTTGCCAAATGTTTCTTTCCAGTAAAACTCTTAAAGATACATATCTTCAGGCGTTATTAGACATTTTGCATGTGTATTTTTGGAATTATGTTTCAAAAACTTTCTTATTGAGTTTGACAGTATACTGTCATAGTGAATAAAACCTAATTTCTGTATTTGTGAACCTTTCCAAAATACTTGATTCTTGTAAAACTCACATAAATTCAATATTATAGTCTTTTTTGACAGAAATTATGTTTGGTTTTGGAGTTATGTCTATAAACCTTTCATATTTAGTATGACAAATATACAGCTGTTTTGAATTACAAAACAACTTTATGTCTTTGCAAACCTTACAAATGATCCTTTTTCTAGTACAACTGACAAAGATGAATATCTCCAGACATTATAAGCCATTTTGCATGTGTGGTTTATAAGTTATGTTTGAATACATTTTTATTGCTTTTTTCGCATTATCTCAGGATTGTAGAAACCTTACTGTCTTATTGAATAAAAAAATACTATTTGCATTTGCAAGATTTTAAAAAGCATATGTTTCGATCAAAACTCCCGAAGATGCATTATTTCAGGCATTATTAGCCATTTTTCATGTGTGGTTTAGAAGTTATGTTTAAATAACTGTCATATTGAGTGTTACAGTATACAATCATATTGAGTAGAACCTAATTTTTGTAGTTGCAAACCATAGAAAAACAATCTTTTTTAGTACAACTCACATTGATTCAATATCACAGGCATTTTTAGAAATTTTGCACATTTGGATTAGGAATTATGTTGGAATACATTTTTATTGCTTTTTTCGCATTATCTCAGGATTCTAAGATCTTTATTGTCATACTGAGTAAAAAACTACTTTGTCCATTTTCAAAATTTAAAAAAGCACATGTTTCAAGTAAAACTCTCAGAGATACATCATTTCAGGCATTATTGGCCATTTTTCATGTGTGGTTTAGAAGTTATGTTTAAATAACTGTAATATTGAGTGTTAGAGTATAGAGTCATATTGAATAAAACATCATTTTTGATTTGCAAACCATATACAAATAACTGTTCCTGGTAAAACTCCCATGGATTCAATTTCACATTCTTTTTTAGACATTTTGCACGTTTGGATTAGGAATGATTTGTAATACATTTTTATTGCTTTTTTCGCATTATCTCAGGATTGTAAGTATGATACTGTCAAATTGAGTAAAACATTACTTGTTATTTTTGCAAACCTTGCCAAATGTTTCTTTCCAGTAAAACTCTTAAAGATACATATCTTCAGGCGTTATTAGACATTTTGCATGTGTATTTTTGGAATTATGTTTCAAAAACTTTCTTATTGAGTTTGACAGTATACTGTCATAGTGAATAAAACCTAATTTCTGTATTTGTGAACCTTTCCAAAATACTTGATTCTTGTAAAACTCACATAAATTCAATATTACAGGCTTTTTTTGACAGAAATTATGTTTGGTTTTGGAGTTATGTCTATAAACCTTTCATATTTAGTATGACAAATATACAGCTGTTTTGAATTACAAAACAACTTTATGTCTTTGCAAACCTTACAAATGATCCTTTTTCTAGTACAACTGACAAAGATGAATATCTCCAGACATTATAAGCCATTTTGCATGTGTGGTTTATAAGTTATGTTTGAATACATTTTTATTGCTTTTTTCGCATCATCTCAGGATTGTAGGAACCTTACTGTCTTATTGAATAAAAAACTACTTTTTGCATTTGCAAGATTTTAAAAAGCATATGTTTCGATCAAAACTCCCGAAGATGCATTATTTCAGGCATTATTTGCCATTTTTCATGTGTGGTTTAGAAGTTATGTTTAAATAACTGTCATATTGAGTGTTACAGTATACAATCATATTGAGTAGAACATAATTTTTGTAGTTGCAAACCATAGAAAAACAATCTTTTTTAGTACAACTCACATTGATTCAATATCACAGGCATTTTTAGAAATTTTGCACATTTGGATTAGGAATTATGTTGGAATACATTTTTATTGCTTTTTTCGCATTATCTCAGGATTCTAAGATCTTTATTGTCATACTGAGTAAAAAACTACTTTGTCCATTTTCAAAATTTAAAAAAGCACATGTTTCAAGTACAACTCTCAGAGATACATTATTTCAGGCAGTATTGGCCATTTTTCATGTGTGGTTTAGAAGTTATGTTTAAATAACTGTAATATTGAGTGTTACAGTATAGAGTCATATTGAATAAAACATCATTTTTGATTTGCAAACCATATACAAATAACTGTTCCTGGTAAAACTCCCATGGATTCAATTTCACATTATTTTTTAGACATTTTGCACGTTTGGATTAGGAATGATTTGTAATACATTTGTATTGCTTTTTTCGCATTATCTCAGGATTGTAAGTATGATACTGTCAAATTGAGTAAAACATTACTTGTTGTTTTTGCAAACCTTGCCAAATGTTTCTTTCCAGTAAAACTCTTAAAGATACATATCTTCAGGCGTTATTAGACATTTTGCATGTGTATTTTTGGAATTATGTTTCAAAAACTTTCTTATTGAGTTTGACAGTATACTGTCATAGTGAATAAAACCTAATTTCTGTATTTGTGAACCTTTCCAAAATACTTGATTCTTGTAAAACTCACATAAATTCAATATTACAGGCTTTTTTTGACAGAAATTATGTTTGGTTTTGGAGTTATGTCTATAAACCTTTCATATTTAGTATGACAAATATACAGCTGTTTTGAATTACAAAACAACTTTATGTCTTTGCAAACCTTACAAATGATCATTTTTCTAGTACAACTGACAAAGATGAATATCTCCAGACATTATAAGCCATTTTGCATGTGTGGTTTATAAGTTATGTTTGAATACATTTTTATTGCTTTTTTCGCATTATCTCAGGATTGTAGAAACCTTACTGTCTTATTGAATAAAAAACTACTTTTTGCATTTGCAAGATTTTAAAAAGCATATGTTTCGATCAAAACTACCGAAGATATATTATTTCAGGCATTATTAGCCATTTTTCATGTGTGGTTTAGAAGTTATGTTTAAATAACTGTCATATTGAGTGTTACAGTATACAATCATATTGAATAGAACCTAATTTTTGTAGTTGCAAACCATAGAAAAACAATCTTTTTTAGTACAACTCACATTGATTCAATATCACAGGCATTTTTAGAAATTTTGCACATTTGGATTAGGAATTATGTTGGAATACATTTTTATTGCTTTTTTCGCATTATCTCAGGATTCTAAGATCTTTAGTGTCATACTGAGTAAAAAACTACTTTGTCCATTTTCAAAATTTAAAAAAGCACATGTTTCAAGTAAAACTCTCAGAGATACATTATTTCAGGCCGTATTGGCCATTTTTCATGTGTGGTTTAGAAGTTATGTTTAAATAATTGTAATATTGAGTGTTACAGTATAGAGTCATATTGAATAAAACATAATTTTTGATTTGCAAACCATATACAAATAACTGTTCCTGGTAAAACTCCCATGGATTCAATTTCACATTCTTTTTTAGACATTTTGCACGTTTGGATTAGGAATGATTTGTAATACATTTTTATTGCTTTTTTCGCATTATCTCAGGATTGTAAGTATGATACTGTCAAATTGAGTAAAACATTACTTGTTGTTTTTGCAAACCTTGCCAAATGTTTCTTTCCAGTAAAACTCTTAAAGATACACATCTTCAGGCGTTATTAGACATTTTGCATGTGTATTTTTGGAATTATGTTTCAAAAACTTTCTTATTGAGTTTGACAGTATACTGTCATAGTGAATAAAACCTAATTTCTGTATTTGTGAACCTTTCCAAAATACTTGATTCTTGTAAAACTCACATAAATTCAATATTACAGGCTTTTTTTGAAAGAAATTATGTTTGGTTTTGGAGTTATGTCTATAAACCTTTCATATTTAGTATGACAAATATACAGCTGTTTTGAATTACAAAACAACTTTATGTCTTTGCAAACCTTACAAATGATCATTTTTCTAGTACAACTGACAAAGATGAATATCTCCAGACATTATAAGCCATTTTGCATGTGTGGTTTATAAGTTATGTTTGAATACATTTTTATTGCTTTTTTCGCATCATCTCAGGATTGTAGGAACCTTACTGTCTTATTGAATAAAAAACTACTTTTTGCATTTGCAAGATTTTAAAAAGCATATGTTTCGATCAAAACTCCCGAAGATGCATTATTTCAGGCATTATTTGCCATTTTTCATGTGTGGTTTAGAAGTTATGTTTAAATAACTGTCATATTGAGTGTTACAGTATACAATCATATTGAGTAGAACATAATTTTTGTAGTTGCAAACCATAGAAAAACAATCTTTTTTAGTACAACTCACATTGATTCAATATCACAGGCATTTTTAGAAATTTTGCACATTTGGATTAGGAATTATGTTGGAATACATTTTTATTGCTTTTTTCGCATTATCTCAGGATTCTAAGATCTTTATTGTCATACTGAGTAAAAAACTACTTTGTCCATTTTCAAAATTTAAAAAAGCACATGTTTCAAGTACAACTCTCAGAGATACATTATTTCAGGCAGTATTGGCCATTTTTCATGTGTGGTTTAGAAGTTATGTTTAAATAACTGTAATATTGAGTGTTACAGTATAGAGTCATATTGAATAAAACATCATTTTTGATTTGCAAACCATATACAAATAACTGTTCCTGGTAAAACTCCCATGGATTCAATTTCACATTATTTTTTAGACATTTTGCACGTTTGGATTAGGAATGATTTGTAATACATTTGTATTGCTTTTTTCGCATTATCTCAGGATTGTAAGTATGATACTGTCAAATTGAGTAAAACATTACTTGTTGTTTTTGCAAACCTTGCCAAATGTTTCTTTCCAGTAAAACTCTTAAAGATACATATCTTCAGGCGTTATTAGACATTTTGCATGTGTATTTTTGGAATTATGTTTCAAAAACTTTCTTATTGAGTTTGACAGTATACTGTCATAGTGAATAAAACCTAATTTCTGTATTTGTGAACCTTTCCAAAATACTTGATTCTTGTAAAACTCACATAAATTCAATATTACAGGCTTTTTTTGACAGAAATTATGTTTGGTTTTGGAGTTATGTCTATAAACCTTTCATATTTAGTATGACAAATATACAGCTGTTTTGAATTACAAAACAACTTTATGTCTTTGCAAACCTTACAAATGATCATTTTTCTAGTACAACTGACAAAGATGAATATCTCCAGACATTATAAGCCATTTTGCATGTGTGGTTTATAAGTTATGTTTGAATACATTTTTATTGCTTTTTTCGCATTATCTCAGGATTGTAGAAACCTTACTGTCTTATTGAATAAAAAACTACTTTTTGCATTTGCAAGATTTTAAAAAGCATATGTTTCGATCAAAACTACCGAAGATATATTATTTCAGGCATTATTAGCCATTTTTCATGTGTGGTTTAGAAGTTATGTTTAAATAACTGTCATATTGAGTGTTACAGTATACAATCATATTGAGTAGAACCTAATTTTTGTAGTTGCAAACTATAGAAAAACAATCTTTTTTAGTAAAACCCACATTAATTCAATATCACAGGCATTTTTAGAAATTTTGCACATTTGGATTAGGAATTATGTTGGAATACATTTTTATTGCTTTTTTCGCATTATCTCAGGATTCTAAGATCTTTATTGTCATACTGAGTAAAAAAACTACTTTGTCCATTTTCAAAATTTAAAAAAGCACATGTTTCAAGTAAAACTCTCAGAGATACATTATTTCAGGCATTATTGGCCATTTTTCATGTGTGGTTTAGAAGTTCTGTTTAAATAACTGTAATATTGAGTGTTACAGTATAGAGTCATATTGAATAAAACATAATTTTTGATTTGCAAACCATATACAAATAACTGTTCCTGGTAAAACTCCCATGGATTCAATTTCACATTCTTTTTTAGAAATTTTGCACGTTTGGATTAGGAATGATTTGTAATACATTTTTATTGCTTTTTTCGCATTATCTCAGGATTGTAAGTATGATACTGTCAAATTGAGTAAAACATTACTTGTTGTTTTTGCAAACCTTGCCAAATGTTTCTTTCCAGTAAAACTCTTAAAGATACACATCTTCAGGCGTTATTAGACATTTTGCATGTGTATTTTTGGAATTATGTTTCAAAAACTTTCTTATTGAGTTTGACAGTATACTGTCATAGTGAATAAAACCTAATTTCTGTATTTGTGAACCTTTCCAAAATACTTGATTCTTGTAAAACTCACATAAATTCAATATTACAGGCTTTTTTTGACAGAAATTATGTTTGGTTTTGGAGTTATGTCTATAAACCTTTCATATTTAGTATGACAAATATACAGCTGTTTTGAATTACAAAACAACTTTATGTCTTTGCAAACCTTACAAATGATCATTTTTCTAGTACAACTGACAAAGATGAATATCTCCAGACATTATAAGCCATTTTGCATGTGTGGTTTATAAGTTATGTTTGAATACATTTTTATTGCTTTTTTCGCATTATCTCAGGATTGTAGGAACCTTACTGTCTTATTGAATAAAAAACTACTTTTTGCATTTGCAAGATTTACAAAGCATATGTTTCGATCAAAACTCCCGAAGATGCATTATTTCAGGCATTATTTGCCATTTTTCATGTGTGGTTTAGAAGTTATGTTTAAATAACTGTCATATTGAGTGTTACAGTATACAATTATATTGAGTAGAACCTAATTTTTGTAGTTGCAAACCATAGAAAAACAATCTTTTTTAGTACAACTCACATTGATTCAATATCACAGGCATTTTTAGAAATTTTGCACATTTGGATTAGGAATTATGTTGGAATACATTTTATTGCTTTTTTCGCATTATCTCAGGATTCTAAGATCTTTATTGTCATACTGAGTAAAAAACTACTTTGTCCATTTTCAAAATTTAAAAAAGCACATGTTTCAAGTACAACTCTCAGAGATACATTATTTCAGGCAGTATTGGCCATTTTTCATGTGTGGTTTAGAAGTTATGTTTAAATAACTGTAATATTGAGTGTTACAGTATAGAGTCATATTGAATAAAACATCATTTTTGATTTGCAAACCATATACAAATAACTGTTCCTGGTAAAACTCCCATGGATTCAATTTCACATTCTTTTTTAGACATTTTGCACGTTTGGATTAGGAATGATTTGTAATACATTTTTATTGCTTTTTTCGCATTATCTCAGGATTGTAAGTATGATACTGTCAAATTGAGTAAAACATTACTTGTTGTTTTTGCAAACCTTGCCAAATGTTTCTTTCCAGTAAAACTCTTAAAGATACATATCTTCAGGCGTTATTAGACATTTTGCATGTGTATTTTTGGAATTATGTTTCAAAAACTTTCTTATTGAGTTTGACAGTATACTGTCATAGTGAATAAAACCTAATTTCTGTATTTGTGAACCTTTCCAAAATACTTGATTCTTGTAAAACTCACATAAATTCAATATTACAGGCTTTTTTTGACAGAAATTATGTTTGGTTTTGGAGTTATGTCTATAAACCTTTCATATTTAGTATGACAAATATACAGCTGTTTTGAATTACAAAACAACTTTATGTCTTTGCAAACCTTACAAATGATCATTTTTCTAGTACAACTGACAAAGATGAATATCTCCAGACATTATAAGCCATTTTGCATGTGTGGTTTATAAGTTATGTTTGAATACATTTTTATTGCTTTTTTCGCATTATCTCAGGATTGTAGAAACCTTACTGTCTTATTGAATAAAAAACTACTTTTTGCATTTGCAAGATTTTAAAAAGCATATGTTTCGATCAAAACTCCCGAAGATGCATTATTTCAGGCATTATTAGCCATTTTTCATGTGTGGTTTAGAAGTTATGTTTAAATAACTGTCATATTGAGTGTTACAGTATACAATCATATTGAGTATAAACTAATTTTTGTAGTTGCAAACCATAGAAAAACAATCTTTTTTAGTACAACTCACATTGATTCAATATCACAGGCATTTTTAGAAATTTTGCACATTTGGATTAGGAATTATGTTGGAATACATTTTTATTGCTTTTTTCGCATTATCTCAGGATTCTAAGATCTTTATTGTCATACTGAGTAAAAAACTACTTTGTCCATTTTCAAAATTTAAAAAAGCACATGTTTCAAGTAAAACTCTCAGAGATACATTATTTCAGGCATTATTGGGCATTTTTCATGTGTGGTTTAGAAGTTATGTTTAAATAACTGTAATATTGAGTGTTACAGTATAGAGTCATATTGAATAAAACATCATTTTTGATTTGCAAACCATATACAAATAACTGTTCCTGGTAAAACTCCCATGGATTCAATTTCACATTCTTTTTTAGACATTTTGCACGTTTAGATTAGGAATGATTTGTAATACATTTTTATTGCTTTTTTCGCACTATCTCAGGATTGTAAGTATGATACTGTCAAATTGAGTAAAACATTACTTGTTGTTTTTGCAAACCTTGCCAAATGTTTCTTTCCAGTAAAACTCTTAAAGATACATATTTTCAGGCGTTATTAGACATTTTGCATGTGTATTTTTGGAATTATGTTTCAAAAACTTTCTTATTGAGTTTGACAGTATACTGTCATAGTGAATAAAACCTAATTTCTGTATTTGTGAACCTTTCCAAAATACTTGATTCTTGTAAAACTCACATAAATTCAATATTACAGGCTTTTTTTTGACAGAAATTATGTTTGGTTTTGGAGTTATGTCTATAAACCTTTCATATTTAGTATGACAAATATACAGCTGTTTTGAATTACAAAACAACTTTATGTCTTTGCAAACCTTACAAATGGTCATTTTTCTAGTACAACTGACAAAGATGAATATCTCCAGACATTATAAGCCATTTTGCATGTGTGGTTTATGTTTGAATACATTTTTATTGCTTTTTTCGCATTATCTCAGGATTGTAGGAACCTTACTGTCTTATTGAATAAAAAACTACTTTTTGCATTTGCAAGATTTTAAAAAGCATATGTTTCGATCAAAACTACCGAAGATATATTATTTCAGGCATTATTAGCCATTTTTCATGTGTGGTTTAGAAGTTATGTTTAAATAACTGTCATATTGAGTGTTACAGTATACAATCATATTGAGTATAAACTAATTTTTGTAGTTGCAAACCATAGAAAAACAATCTTTTTTAGTAAAACTCACATTGATTCAATATCACAGGCATTTTTAGAAATTTTGCACATTTGGATTAGGAATTATGTTGGAATACATTTTTATTGCTTTTTTCGCATTATCTCAGGATTCTAAGATCTTTATTGTCATACTGAGTAAAAAACAACTTTGTCCATTTTCAAAATTTAAAAAAGCACATGTTTCAAGTAAAACTCTCAGAGATACATTATTTCAGGCATTATTGGGCATTTTTCATTTGTGGTTTAGAAGTTATGTTTAAATAACTGTAATATTGAGTGTTACAGTATAGAGTCATATTGAATAAAACATCATTTTTGATTGGCAAACCATATACAAATAACTGTTCCTGGTAAAACTCCCATGGATTCAATTTCACATTCTTTTTTAGACATTTTGCACGTTTGGATTAGGAATGATTTGTAATACATTTTTATTGCTTTTTTCGCACTATCTCAGGATTGTAAGTATGATACTGTCAAATTGAGTAAAACATTACTTGTTGTTTTTGCAAACCTTGCCAAATGTTTCTTTCCAGTAAAACTCTTAAAGATACATATTTTCAGGCGTTATTAGACATTTTGCATGTGTATTTTTGGAATTATGTTTCAAAAACTTTCTTATTGAGTTTGACAGTATACTGTCATAGTGAATAAAACCTAATTTCTGTATTTGTGAACCTTTCCAAAATACTTGATTCTTGTAAAACTCACATAAATTCAATATTACAGGCTTTTTTTTGACAGAAATTATGTTTGGTTTTGGAGTTATGTCTATAAACCTTTCATATTTAGTATGACAAATATACAGCTGTTTTGAATTACAAAACAACTTTACGTCTTTGCAAACCTTACAAATGATCATTTTTCTAGTACAACTGACAAAGATGAATATCTCCAGACATTATAAGCCATTTTGCATGTGTGGTTTATAAGTTATGTTTGAATACATTTTTATTGCTTTTTTCGCATTATCTCAGGATTGTAGAAACCTTACTGTCTTATTGAATAAAAAACTACTTTTTGCATTTGCAAGATTTTAAAAAGCATATGTTTCGATCAAAACTGCCGAAGATATATTATTTCAGGCATTATTAGCCATTTTTCATGTGTGGTTTAGAAGTTATGTTTAAATAACTGTCATATTGAGTGTTACAGTATACAATCATATTGAGTAGAACCTAATTTTTGTAGTTGCAAACCATAGAAAAACAATCTTTTTTAGTAAAACTCACATTGATTCAATATCAGAGGCATTTTTAGAAATGTTGCACATTTGGATTAGGAATTATGTTGGAGTACATTTTTATTGCTTTTTTCGCATTATCTCAGGATTCTAAGATCTTTATTGTCATACTGAGTAAAAAACTACTTTGTCCATTTTCAAAATTTAAAAAAGCACATGTTTCAAGTAAAACTCTCAGAGATACATTATTTCAGGCATTATTGGCCATTTTTCATGTGTGGTTTAGAAGTTATGTTTAAATAACTGTAATATTGAGTGTTACAGTATAGAGTCATATTGAATAAAACATCATTTTTGATTTGCAAACCATATAAAAATAACTGTTCCTGGTAAAACTCCCATGGATTCAATTACACATTCTTTTTTAGACATTTTGCACGTTTGGATTAGGAATGATTTGTAATACATTTTTATTGCTTTTTTCGCATTATCTCAGGATTGTAAGTATGATACTGTCAAATTGAGTAAAACATTACTTGTTATTTTTGCAAACCTTGCCAAATGTTTCTTTCCAGTAAAACTCTTAAAGATACATATCTTCAGGCGTTATTAGACATTTTGCATGTGTATTTTTGGAATTATGTTTCAAAAACTTTCTTATTGAGTTTGACAGTATACTGTCATAGTGAATAAAACCTAATTTCTGTATTTGTGAACCTTTCCAAAATACTTGATTCTTGTAAAACTCACATAAATTCAATATTACAGGCTTTTTTTGACAGAAATTATGTTTGGTTTTGTAGTTATGTCTATTAACCTTTCATATTTAGTATGACAAATATACAGCTGTTTTGAGTTACAAAACAACTTTATGTCTTTACAAACCTTACAAATTATCCTTTTTCTAGTACAACTGACAAAGATGAATGTCTCCAGACATTATAAGCCATTTTGCATGTGTGGTTTATAAGTTATGTTTGAATACATTGTTATTGCTTTTTTCGCATTATCTCAGGATTGTAGAAACCTTACTGTCTTATTGAATAAAAAACTACTTTTTGCATTTGCAAGATTTTGAAAAGCATATGTTTCGATCAAAACTCCCGAAGATATATTATTTAAGGCATTATTAGCCATTTTTCATGTGTGGTTTAGAAGTTATGTTTAAATAACTGTCATATTGAGTGTTACAGTATACAGTCATATTGAGTAGAACCTAATTTTTGTAGTTGCAAACAGTAGAAAAAGAATCTTTTTTAGTAAAACTCACATTGATTCAATATCAGAGGCATTTTTAGAAATGTTGCACATTTGGATTAGGAATTATGTTGGAGTACATTTTTATTGCTTTTTTCGCATTATCTCAGGATTCTAAGATCTTTATTGTCATACTGAGTAAAAAACTACTTTGTCCATTTTCAAAATTTAAAAAAGCACATGTTTCAAGTAAAACTCTCAGAGATACATTATTTCAGGCATTATTGGCCATTTTTCATGTGTGGTTTAGAAGTTATGTTTAAATAACTGTAATATTGAGTGTTACAGTATAGAGTCATATTGAATAAAACATAATTTTTGATTTGCAAACCATATACAAATAACTGTTCCTGGTAAAACTCCCATGGATTCAATTTCACATTCTTTTTTAGACATTTTGCACGTTTGGATTAGGAATGATTTGTAATACATTTTTATTGCTTTTTTCGCATTATCTCAGGATTGTAAGTATGATACTGTCAAATTGAGTAAAACATTACTTGTTGTTTTTGCAAACCTTGCCAAATGTTTCTTTCCAGTAAAACTCTTAAAGATACATATCTTCAGGCGTTATTAGACATTTTGCATGTGTATTTTTGGAATTATGTTTCAAAAACTTTCTTATTGAGTTTGACAGTATACTGTCATAGTGAATAAAACCTAATTTCTGTATTTGTGAACCTTTCCAAAATACTTGATTTTTGTAAAACTCACATAAATTCAATATTACAGGCTTTTTTTTGACAGAAATTATGTTTGGTTTTGGAGTTATGTCTATAAACCTTTCATATTTAGTATGACAAATATACAGCTGTTTTGAATTACAAAACAACTTTATGTCTTTGCAAACCTTACAAATGATCATTTTTCTAGTACAACTGACAAAGATGAATATCTCCAGACATTATAAGCCATTTTGCATGTGTGGTTTATAAGTTATGTTTGAATACATTTTTATTGCTTTTTTCGCATTATCTCAGGATTGTAGAAACCTTACTGTCTTATTGAATAAAAAACTACTTTTTGCATTTGCAAGATTTTAAAAAGCATATGTTTCGATCAAAACTCCCGAAGATGCATTATTTCAGGCATTATTTGCCATTTTTCATGTGTGGTTTAGAAGTTATGTTTAAATAACTGTCATATTGAGTGTTACAGTATACAATCATATTGAGTAGAACCTAATTTTTGTAGTTGCAAACCATAGAAAAACAATCTTTTTTAGTACAACTCACATTGATTCAATATCACAGGCATTTTTAGAAATTTTGCACATTTGGATTAGGAATTATGTTGGAATACATTTTTATTGCTTTTTTCGCATTATCTCAGGATTCTAAGATCTTTATTGTCATACTGAGTAAAAAACTACTTTGTCCATTTTCAAAATTTAAAAAAGCACATGTTTCAAGTACAACTCTCAGAGATACATTATTTCAGGCAGTATTGGCCATTTTTCATGTGTGGTTTAGAAGTTATGTTTAAATAACTGTAATATTGAGTGTTACAGTATAGAGTCATATTGAATAAAACATCATTTTTGATTTGCAAACCATATACAAATAACTGTTCCTGGTAAAACTCCCATGGATTCAATTTCACATTATTTTTTAGACATTTTGCACGTTTGGATTAGGAATGATTTGTAATACATTTTTATTGCTTTTTTCGCATTATCTCAGGATTGTAAGTATGATACTGTCAAATTGAGTAAAACATTACTTGTTGTTTTTGCAAACCTTGCCAAATGTTTCTTTCCAGTAAAACTCTTAAAGATACATATCTTCAGGCGTTATTAGACATTTTGCATGTGTATTTTTGGAATTATGTTTCAAAAACTTTCTTATTGAGTTTGACAGTATACTGTCATAGTGAATAAAACCTAATTTCTGTATTTGTGAACCTTTCCAAAATACTTGATTCTTGTAAAACTCACATAAATTCAATATTACAGGCTTTTTTTGACAGAAATTATGTTTGGTTTTGGAGTTATGTCTATAAACCTTTCATATTTAGTATGACAAATACACAGCTGTTTTGAATTACAAAACAACTTTATGTCTTTGCAAACCTTACAAATGATCATTTTTCTAGTACAACTGACAAAGATGAATATCTCCAGACATTATAAGCCATTTTGCATGTGTGGTTTATAAGTTATGTTTGAATACATTTTTATTGCTTTTTTCGCATCATCTCAGGATTGTAGGAACCTTACTGTCTTATTGAATAAAAAACTACTTTTTGCATTTGCAAGATTTTAAAAAGCATATGTTTCGATCAAAACTCCCGAAGATGCATTATTTCAGGCATTATTTGCCATTTTTCATGTGTGGTTTAGAAGTTATGTTTAAATAACTGTCATATTGAGTGTTACAGTATACAATCATATTGAGTAGAACCTAATTTTTGTAGTTGCAAACCATAGAAAAACAATCTTTTTTAGTACAACTCACATTGATTCAATATCACAGGCATTTTTAGAAATTTTGCACATTTGGATTAGGAATTATGTTGGAATACATTTTTATTGCTTTTTTCGCATTATCTCAGGATTCTAAGATCTTTATTGTCATACTGAGTAAAAAACTACTTTGTCCATTTTCAAAATTTAAAAAAGCACATGTTTCAAGTACAACTCTCAGAGATACATTATTTCAGGCAGTATTGGCCATTTTTCATGTGTGGTTTAGAAGTTCTGTTTAAATAACTGTAATATTGAGTGTTACAGTATAGAGTCATATTGAATAAAACATCATTTTTGATTTGCAAACCATATACAAATAACTGTTCCTGGTAAAACTCCCATGGATTCAATTTCACATTATTTTTTAGACATTTTGCACGTTTGGATTAGGAATGATTTGTAATACATTTTTATTGCTTTTTTCGCATTATCTCAGGATTGTAAGTATGATACTGTCAAATTGAGTAAAACATTACTTGTTGTTTTTGCAAACCTTGCCAAATGTTTCTTTCCAGTAAAACTCTTAAAGATGCATATCTTCAGGCGTTATTAGACATTTTGCATGTGTATTTTTGGAATTATGTTTCAAAAACTTTCTTATTGAGTTTGACAGTATACTGTCATAGTGAATAAAACCTAATTTCTGTATTTGTGAACCTTTCCAAAATACTTGATTCTTGTAAAACTCACATAAATTCAATATTACAGGCTTTTTTTGACAGAAATTTTGTTTGGTTTTGGAGTTATGTCTATAAACCTTTCATATTTAGTATGACAAATATACAGCTGTTTTGAATTACAAAACAACCTTATGTCTTTGCAAACCTTACAAATGATCATTTTTCTAGTACAACTGACAAAGATGAATATCTCCAGACATTATAAGCCATTTTGCATGTGTGGTTTATAAGTTATGTTTGAATACATTTTTATTGCTTTTTTCGCATTATCTCAGGATTGTAGAAACCTTACTGTCTTATTGAATAAAAAACTACTTTTTGCATTTGCAAGATTTTAAAAAGCATATGTTTCGATCAAAACTACCGAAGATATATTATTTCAGGCATTATTAGCCATTTTTCATGTGTGGTTTAGAAGTTATGTTTAAATAACTGTCATATTGAGTGTTACAGTATACAATCATATTGAGTAGAACCTAATTTTTGTAGTTGCAAACCATAGAAAAACAATCTTTTTTAGTAAAACCCACATTGATTCAATATCACAGGCATTTTTAGAAATTTTGCACATTTGGATTAGGAATTATGTTGGAATACATTTTTATTGCTTTTTTCGCATTATCTCAGGATTCTAAGATCTTTATTGTCATACTGAGTAAAAAACTACTTTGTCCATTTTCAAAATTTAAAAAAGCACATGTTTCAAGTAAAACTCTCAGAGATACATTATTTCAGGCATTATTGGCCATTTTTCATGTGTGGTTTAGAAGTTCTGTTTAAATAACTGTAATATTGAGTGTTACAGTATAGAGTCATATTGAATAAAACATAATTTTTGATTTGCAAACCATATACAAATAACTGTTCCTGGTAAAACTCCCATGGATTCAATTTCACATTCTTTTTTAGAAATTTTGCACGTTTGGATTAGGAATGATTTGTAATACATTTTTATTGCTTTTTTCGCATTATCTCAGGATTGTAAGTATGATACTGTCAAATTGAGTAAAACATTACTTGTTGTTTTTGCAAACCTTGCCAAATGTTTCTTTCCAGTAAAACTCTTAAAGATACACATCTTCAGGCGTTATTAGACATTTTGCATGTGTATTTCTGGAATTATGTTTCAAAAACTTTCTTATTGAGTTTGACAGTATACTGTCATAGTGAATAAAACCTAATTTCTGTATTTGTGAACCTTTCCAAAATACTTGATTCTTGTAAAACTCACATAAATTCAATATTACAGGCTTTTTTTGACAGAAATTATGTTTGGTTTTGGAGTTATGTCTATAAACCTTTCATATTTAGTATGACAAATATACAGCTGTTTTGAATTACAAAACAACTTTATGTCTTTGCAAACCTTACAAATGATCATTTTTCTAGTACAACTGACAAAGATGAATATCTCCAGACATTATAAGCCATTTTGCATGTGTGGTTTATAAGTTATGTTTGAATACATTTTTATTGCTTTTTTCGCATTATCTCAGGATTGTAGGAACCTTACTGTCTTATTGAATAAAAAACTACTTTTTGCATTTGCAAGATTTTAAAAAGCATATGTTTCGATCAAAACTCCCGAAGATGCATTATTTCAGGCATTATTTGCCATTTTTCATGTGTGGTTTAGAAGTTATGTTTAAATAACTGTCATATTGAGTGTTACAGTATACAATTATATTGAGTAGAACCTAATTTTTGTAGTTGCAAACCATAGAAAAACAATCTTTTTTAGTACAACTCACATTGATTCAATATCACAGGCATTTTTAGAAATTTTGCACATTTGGATTAGGAATTATGTTGGAATACATTTTTATTGCTTTTTTCGCATTATCTCAGGATTCTAAGATCTTTATTGTCATACTGAGTAAAAAACTACTTTGTCCATTTTCAAAATTTAAAAAAGCACATGTTTCAAGTACAACTCTCAGAGATACATTATTTCAGGCAGTATTGGCCATTTTTCATGTGTGGTTTAGAAGTTATGTTTAAATAACTGTAATATTGAGTGTTACAGTATAGAGTCATATTGAATAAAACATCATTTTTGATTTGCAAACCATATACAAATAACTGTTCCTGGTAAAACTCCCATGGATTCAATTTCACATTCTTTTTTAGACATTTTGCACGTTTGGATTAGGAATGATTTGTAATACATTTTTATTGCTTTTTTCGCATTATCTCAGGATTGTAAGTATGATACTGTGAAATTGAGTAAAACATTACTTGTTGTTTTTGCAAACCTTGCCAAATGTTTCTTTCCAGTAAAACTCTTAAAGATACATATCTTCAGGCGTTATTAGACATTTTGCATGTGTATTTTTGTAATTATGTTTCAAAAACTTTCTTATTGAGTTTGACAGTATACTGTCATAGTGAATAAAACCTAATTTCTGTATTTGTGAACCTTTCCAAAATACTTGATTCTTGTAAAACTCACAGAAATTCAATATTACAGGCTTTTTTTGACAGAAATTATGTTTGGTTTTGGAGTTATGTCTATAAACCTTTCAAATTTAGTATGACAAATATACAGCTGTTTTGAATTACAAAACAACTTTATGTCTTTGCAAACCTTACAAATGATCATTTTTCTAGTACAACTGACAAAGATGAATATCTCCAGACATTATAAGCCATTTTGCATGTGTGGTTTATAAGTTATGTTTGAATACATTTTTATTGCTTTTTTCGCATTATCTCAGGATTGTAGAAACCTTACTGTCTTATTGAATAAAAAACTACTTTTTGCATTTGCAAGATTTTAAAAAGCATATGTTTCGATCAAAACTCCCGAAGATGCATTATTTCAGGCATTATTAGCCATTTTTCATGTGTGGTTTAGAAGTTATGTTGAAATAACTGTCATATTGAGTGTTACAGTATACAATCATATTGAGTAGAACCTAATTTTTGTAGTTGCAAACCATAGAAAAACAATCTTTTTTAGTACAACTCACATTGATTCAATATCACAGGCATTTTTAGAAATTTTGCACATTTGGATTAGGAATTATGTTGGAATACATTTTTATTGCTTTTTTCGCATTATCTCAGGATTCTAAGATCTTTATTGTCATACTGAGTAAAAAACTACTTTGTCCATTTTCAAAATTTAAAAAAGCACATGTTTCAAGTAAAACTCTCAGAGATACATTATTTCAGGCAGTATTGGCCATTTTTCATGTGTGATTTAGAAGTTCTGTTTAAATAACTGTAATATTGAGTGTTACAGTATAGAGTCATATTGAATAAAACATCATTTTTGATTTGCGAACCATATACAAATAACTGTTCCTGGTAAAACTCCCATGGATTCAATTTCACATTCTTTTTTAGACATTTTGCACGTTTGGATTAGGAATGATTTGTAATACATTTTTATTGCTTTTTTCGCATTATCCCAGGATTGTAAGTATGATACTGTCAAATTGAGTAAAACATTACTTGTTGTTTTTGCAAACCTTGCCAAATGTTTCTTTCCAGTAAAACTCTTAAAGATACATATCTTCAGGCGTTATTAGACATTTTGCATGTGTATTTTTGGAATTATGTTTCAAAAACTTTCTTATTGAGTTTGACAGTATACTGTCATAGTGAATAAAACCTAATTTCTGTATTTGTGAACCTTTCCAAAATACTTGATTCTTGTAAAACTCACATAAATTCAATATTACAGGCTTTTTTTGACAGAAATTATGTTTGGTTTTGGAGTTATGTCTATAAACCTTTCATATTTAGAATGACAAATATACAGCTGTTTTGAATTACAAAACAACTTTATGTCTTTGCAAACCTTACAAATGATCATTTTTCTAGTACAACTGACAAAGATGAATATCTCCAGACATTATAAGCCATTTTGCATGTGTGGTTTATAAGTTATGTTTGAATACATTTTTATTGCTTTTTTCGCATTATCTCAGGATTGTAGAAACCTTACTGTCTTATTGAATAAAAAACTACTTTTTTTATTTGCAAGATTTTAAAAAGCATATGTTTCGATCAAAACTACCGAAGATATATTATTTCAGGCATTATTAGCCATTTTTCATGTGTGGTTTAGAAGTTATGTTTAAATAACTGTCATATTGAGTGTTACAGTATACAATCATATTGAGTAGAACCCAATTTTTGTAGTTGCAAACCATAGAAAAACAATCTTTTTTAGTAAAACCCACATTGATTCAATATCACAGGCATTTTTAGAAATTTTGCACATTTGGATTAGGAATTATGTTGGAATACATTTTTATTGCTTTTTTCGCATTATCTCAGGATTCTAAGATCTTTATTGTCATACTGAGTAAAAAACTACTTTGTCCATTTTCAAAATTTAAAAAAGCACATGTTTCAAGTAAAACTCTCAGAGATACATTATTTCAGGCATTATTGGCCATTTTTCATGTGTGGTTTAGAAGTTCTGTTTAAATAACTGTAATATTGAGTGTTACAGTATAGAGTCATATTGAATAAAACATAATTTTTGATTTGCAAACCATATACAAATAACTGTTCCTGGTAAAACTCCCATGGATTCAATTTCACATTCTTTTTTAGACATTTTGCACGTTTGGATTAGGAATGATTTGTAATACATTTTTATTGCTTTTTTCGCATTATCTCAGGATTGTAAGTATGATACTGTCAAATTGAGTAAAACATTACTTGTTGTTTTTGCAAACCTTGCCAAATGTTTCTTTCCAGTAAAACTCTTAAAGATACATATCTTCAGGCGTTAATAGACATTATGCATGTGTATTTTTGGAATTATGTTTCAAAAACTTTCTTATTGAGTTTGACAGCATACTGTCATAGTGAATAAAACCTAATTTCTGTATTTGTGAACCTTTCCAAAATACTTGATTCTTTTAAAACTCACATAAATTCAATATTACAGGCTTTTTTTGACAGAAATTATGTTTGGTTTTGGAGTTATGTCTATAAACCTTTCAAATGTAGTATGACAAATATACAGCTGTTTTGAATTACAAAACAACTTTATGTCTTTGCAAACCTTACAAATGATCATTTTTCTAGTACAACTGACAAAGATGAATATCTCCAGACATTATAAGCCATTTTGCATGTGTGGTTTATAAGTTATGTTTGAATACATTTTTATTGCTTTTTTCGCATTATCTCAGGATTGTAGAAACCTTACTGTCTTATTGAATAAAAAACTACTTTTTGCATTTGCAAGATTTTAAAAAGCATATGTTTCGATCAAAACTCCCGAAGATGCATTATTTCAGGCATTATTTGCCATTTTTCATGTGTGGTTTAGAAGTTATGTTTAAATAACTGTCATATTGAGTGTTACAGTATACAATCATATTGAGTAGAACCTAATTTTTGTAGTTGCAAACCATAGAAAAACAATCTTTTTTAGTACAACTCACATTGATTCAATATCACAGGCATTTTTAGAAATTTTGCACATTTGGATTAGGAATTATGTTGGAATACATTTTTATTGCTTTTTTCGCATTATCTCAGGATTCTAAGATCTTTATTGTCATACTGAGTAAAAAACTACTTTGTCCATTTTCAAAATTTAAAAAAGCACATGTTTCAAGTAAAACTCTCAGAGATACATTATTTCAGGCAGTATTGGCCATTTTTCATGTGTGGTTTAGAAGTTCTGTTTAAATAACTGTAATATTGAGTGTTACAGTATAGAGTCATATTGAATAAAACATCATTTTTGATTTGCAAACCATATACAAATAACTGTTCCTGGTAAAACTCCCATGGATTCAATTTCACATTCTTTTTTAGACATTTTGCACGTTTGGATTAGGAATGATTTGTAATACATTTTTATTGCTTTTTTCGCATTATCTCAGGATTGTAAGTATGATACTGTCAAATTGAGTAAAACATTACTTGTTGTTTTTGCAAACCTTGCCAAATGTTTCTTTCCAGTAAAACTCTTAAAGATACATATCTTCAGGCGTTATTAGACATTTTGCATGTGTATTTTTGGAATTATGTTTCAAAAACTTTCTTATTGAGTTTGACAGTATACTGTCATAGTGAATAAAACCTAATTTCTGTATTTGTGAACCTTTCCAAAATACTTGATTCTTGTAAAACTCACAGAAATTCAATATTACAGGCTTTTTTTGACAGAAATTATGTTTGGTTTTGGAGTTATGTCTATAAACCTTTCAAATTTAGTATGACAAATATACAGCTGTTTTGAATTACAAAACAACTTTATGTCTTTGCAAACCTTACAAATGATCATTTTTCTAGTACAACTGACAAAGATGAATATCTCCAGACATTATAAGCCATTTTGCATGTGTGGTTTATAAGTTATGTTTGAATACATTTTTATTACTTTTTTCGTATTATCTCAGGATTGTAGAAACCTTACTGTCTTATTGAATACAAAACTACTTTTTGCATTTGCAAGATTTTAAAAAGCATATGTTTCGATCAAAACTCCCGAAGATGCATTATTTTAGGCATTATTAGCCATTTTTCATGTGTGGTTTAGAAGTTATGTTTAAATAACTGTCATATTGAGTGTTACAGTATACAATCATATTGAGTAGAACCTAATTTTTGTAGTTGCAAACCATAGAAAAACAATCTTTTTTAGTACAACTCACATTGATTCAATATCACAGGCATTTTTAGAAATTTTGCACATTTGGATTAGGAATTATGTTGGAATACATTTTTATTGCTTTTTTCGCATTATCTCAGGATTCTAAGATCTTTATTGTCATACTGAGTAAAAAACTACTTTGTCCATTTTCAAAATTTAAAAAAGCACATGTTTCAAGTACAACTCTCAGAGATACATTATTTCAGGCAGTATTGGCCATTTTTCATGTGTGGTTTAGAAGTTATGTTTAAATAACTGTAATATTGAGTGTTACAGTATAGAGTCATATTGAATAAAACATCATTTTTGATTTGCAAACCATATACAAATAACTGTTCCTGGTAAAACTCCCATGGATTCAATTTCACATTCTTTTTTAGACATTTTGCACGTTTGGATTAGGAATGATTTGTAATACATTTTTATTGCTTTTTTCGCATTATCTCAGGATTGTAAGTATGATACTGTCAAATTGAGTAAAACATTACTTGTTGTTTTTGCAAACCTTGCCAAATGTTTCTTTCCAGTAAAACTCTTAAAGATACACATCTTCAGGCGTTATTAGACATTTAGCATGTGTATTTTTGGAATTATGTGTCAAAAATTTTCTTATTGAGTTTGACAGTATACTGTCATAGTGAATAAAACCTAATTTCTGTATTTGTGAACCTTTCCAAAATACTTGATTCTTGTAAAACTCACATAAATTCAATATTACAGGCTTTTTTTGACAGAAATTATGTTTGGTTTTGGAGTTATGTCTACAAACCTTTCATATTTAGTATGACAAATATACAGCTGTTTTGAATTACAAAACAACTTTATGTCTTTGCAAACCTTACAAATGATCATTTTTCTAGTACAACTGACAAAGATGAATATCTCCAGACATTATAAGCCATTTTGCATGTGTGGTTTATAAGTTATGTTTGAATACATTTTTATTGCTTTTTTCGCATTATCTCAGGATTGTAGAAACCTTACTGTCTTATTGAATAAAAAACTACTTTTTGCATTTGCAAGATTTTAAAAAGCATATGTTTCGATCAAAACTCCCGAAGATGCATTATTTCAGGCATTATTAGCCATTTTTCATGTGTGGTTTAGAAGTTATGTTTAAATAACTGTCATATTGAGTGTTACAGTATACAATCATATTGAGTAGAACCTAATTTTTGTAGTTGCAATCCATAGAAAAACAATCTTTTTTAGTACAACTCACATTGATTCAATATCACAGGCATTTTTGGAAATTTTGCACATTTGGATTAGGAATTATGTTGGAATACATTTTTATTGCTTTTTTCGCATTATCTCAGGATTCTAAGATCTTTATTGTCATACTGAGTAAAAAAACTACTTTGTCCATTTTCAAAATTTAAAAAAGCACATGTTTCAAGTAAAACTCTCAGAGATACATTATTTCAGGCAGTATTGGCCATTTTTCATGTGTGGTTTAGAAGTTATGTTTAAATAACTGTAATATTGAGTGTTACAGTATAGAGTCATATTGAATAAAACATCATTTTTGATTTGCAAACCATATACAAATAACTGTTCCTGGTAAAACTCCCATGGATTCAATTTCACATTCTTTTTTAGACATTTTGCACGTTTGGATTAGGAATGATTTGTAATACATTTGTATTGCTTTTTTCGCATTATCTCAGGATTGTAAGTATGATACTGTCAAATTGAGTAAAACATTACTTGTTGTTTTTGCAAACCTTGCCAAATGTTTCTTTCCAGTAAAACTCTTAAAGATACACATCTTCAGGCGTTATTAGACATTTTGCATGTGTATTTTTGGAATTATGTTTCAAAAACTTTCTTATTGAGTTTGACAGTATACTGTCATAGTGAATAAAACCTAATTTCTGTATTTGTGAACCTTTCCAAAATACTTGATTCTTGTAAAACTCACAGAAATTCAATATTACAGGCTTTTTTTGACAGAAATTATGTTTGGTTTTGGAGTTATGTCTATAAACCTTTCATATTTAGTATGACAAATATACAGCTGTTTTGAATTACAAAACAACTTTATGTCTTTGCAAACCTTACAAATGATCATTTTTCTAGTACAACTGACAACGATTAATATCTCCAGACATTATAAGCCATTTTGCATGTGTGGTTTATAAGTTATGTTTGAATACATTTTTATTGCTTTTTTCGCATTATCTCAGGATTGTAGAAACCTTACTGTCTTATTGAATAAAAAACTACTTTTTGCATTTGCAAGATTTTAAAAAGCATATGTTTCGATCAAAACTCCCGAAGATGCATTATTTCAGGCATTATTAGCCATTTTTCATGTGTGGTTTAGAAGTTATGTTTAAATAACTGTCATATTGAGTGTTACAGTATACAATCATATTGAGTAGAACCTAATTTTTGTAGTTGCAAACCATAGAAAAACAATCTTTTTTAGTACAACTCACATTGATTCAATATCACAGGCATTTTTAGAAATTTTGCACATTTGGATTAGGAATTATGTTGGAATACATTTTTATTGCTGTTTTCGCATTATCTCAGGATTCTAAGATCTTTATTGTCATACTGAGTAAAAAACTACTTTGTCCATTTTCAAAATTTAAAAAAGCACATGTTTCAAGTACAACTCTCAGAGATACATTATTTCAGGCAGTATTGGCCATTTTTCATGTGTGGTTTAGAAGTTATCTTTAAATAACTGTAATATTGAGTGTTACAGTATAGAGTCATATTGAATAAAACATAATTTTTGATTTGCAAACCATATACAAATAACTGTTCCTGGTAAAACTCCCATGGATTCAATTTCACATTCTTTTTTAGACATTTTGCACGTTTGGATTAGGAATGATTTGTAATACATTTTTATTGCTTTTTTCGCATTATCTCAGGATTGTAAGTATGATACTGTCAAATTGAGTAGAACATTACTTGTTGTTTTTGCAAACCTTGCCAAATGTTTCTTTCCAGTAAAACTCTTAAAGATACATATCTTCAGGCGTTATTAGACATTTTGCATGTGTATTTTTGGAATTATGTTTCAAAAACTTTCTTATTGAGTTTGACAGTATACTGTCATAGTGAATAAAACCTAATTTCTGTATTTGTGAACCTTTCCAAAATACTTGATTCTTGTAAAACTCACATAAATTCAATATTACAGGCTTTTTTGACAGAAATTATGTTTGGTTTTGGAGTTATGTCTATAAACCTTTCATATTTAGTATGACAAATATACAGCTGTTTTGAATTACAAAACAACTTTATGTCTTTGCAAACCTTACAAATGATCATTTTTGTAGTACAACTGACAAAGATGAATATCTCCAGACATTATAAGCCATTTTGCATGTGTGGTTTATAAGTTATGTTTGAATACATTTTTATTGCTTTTTTCGCATTATCTCAGGATTGTAGAAACCTTACTGTCTTATTGAATAAAAAACGACTTTTTGCATTTGCAAGATTTTAAAAAGCATATGTTTCGATCAAAACTCCCGAAGATGCATTATTTCAGGCATTATTAGCCATTTTTCATGTGTGGTTTAGAAGTTATGTTTAAATAACTGTCATATTGAGTGTTACAGTATACAATCATATTGAGTAGAACCTAATTTTTGTAGTTGCAAACCATAGAAAAACAATCTTTTTTAGTAAAACTCACATTGATTCAATATCAGAGGCATTTTTAGAAATGTTGCACATTTGGATTAGGAATTATGTTGGAGTACATTTTTATTGCTTTTTTCGCATTATCTCAGGATTCTAAGATCTTTATTGTCATACTGAGTAAAAAACTACTTTGTCCATTTTCAAAATTTAAAAAAGCACATGTTTCAAGTAAAACTCTCAGAGATACATTATTTCAGGCATTATTGGCCATTTTTCACGTGTGGTTTAGAAGTTCTGTTTAAATAACTGTAATATTGAGTGTTACAGTATAGAGTCATATTGAATAAAACATAATTTTTGATTTGCAAACCATATACAAATAACTGTTCCTGGTAAAACTCCCATGGATTCAATTTCACATTCTTTTTTAGACATTTTGCACGTTTGGATTAGGAATGATTTGTAATACATTTTTATTGCTTTTTTCGCATTATCTCAGGATTGTAAGTATGATACTGTGAAATTGAGTAAAACATTACTTGTTGTTTTTGCAAACCTTGCCAAATGTTTCTTTCCAGTAAAACTCTTAAAGATACATATCTTCAGGCGTTATTAGACATTTTGCATGTGTATTTTTGGAATTATGTTTCAAAAACTTTCTTATTGAGTTTGACAGTATACTGTCATAGTGAATAAAACCTAATTTCTGTATTTGTGAACCTTTCCAAAATACTTGATTCTTGTAAAACTCACAGAAATTCAATATTACAGGCTTTTTTTGACAGAAATTATGTTTGGTTTTGGAGTTATGTCTATAAATCTTTCATATTTAGTATGACAAATATACAGCTGTTTTGAATTACAAAACAACTTTATGTCTTTGCAAACCTTACAAATGATCATTTTTCTAGTACAACTGACAAAGATGAATATCTCCAGACATTATAAGCCATTTTGCATGTGTGGTTTATAAGTTATGTTTGAATACATTTTTATTGCTTTTTTCGCATTATCTCAGGATTGTAGAAACCTTACTGTCTTATTGAATAAAAAACTACTTTTTGCATTTGCAAGATTTTAAAAAGCATATGTTTCGATCAAAGCTCCCGAAGATGCATTATTTCAGGCATTATTAGCCATTTTTCATGTGTGGTTTAGAAGTTATGTTTAAATAACTGTCATATTGAGTGTTACAGTATACAATCATATTGAGTAGAACCTAATTTTTGTAATTGCAAACCATAGAAAAACAATCTTTTTTAGTACAACTCACATTGATTCAATATCACAGGCATTTTTAGAAATTTTGCACATTTGGATTAGGAATTATGTTGGAATACATTTTTATTGCTTTTTTCGCATTATCTCAGGATTCTAAGATCTGTATTGTCATACTGAGTAAAAAACTACTTTGTCCATTTTCAAAATTTAAAAAAGCACATGTTTCAAGTAAAACTCTCAGAGATACATTATTTCAGGCAGTATTGGCCATTTTTCATGTGTGGTTTAGAAGTTATGTTTAAATAACTGTAATATTGAGTGTTACAGTATAGAGTCATATTGAATAAAACATCATTTTTGATTTGCAAACCATATACAAATAACTGTTCCTGGTAAAACTCCCATGGATTCAATTTCACATTCTTTTTTAGACATTTTGCACGTTTGGATTAGGAATGATTTGTAATACATTTGTATTGCTTTTTTCGCATTATCTCAGGATTGTAAGTATGATACTGTCAAATTGAGTAAAACATTACTTGTTGTTTTTGCAAACCTTGCCAAATGTTTCTTTCCAGTAAAACTCTTAAAGATACACATCTTCAGGCGTTATTAGACATTTTGCATGTGTATTTTTGGAATTATGTTTCAAAAACTTTCTTATTGAGTTTGACAGTATACTGTCATAGTGAATAAAACCTAATTTCTGTATTTGTGAACCTTTCCAAAATACTTGATTCTTGTAAAACTCACATAAATTCAATATTACAGGCTTTTTTGACAGAAATTATGTTTGGTTTTGGAGTTATGTCTATAAACCTTTCATATTTAGTATGACAAATATACAGCTGTTTTGAATTACAAAACAACTTTATGTCTTTGCAAACCTTACAAATGATCATTTTTGTAGTACAACTGACAAAGATGAATATCTCCAGACATTATAAGCCATTTTGCATGTGTGGTTTATAAGTTATGTTTGAATACATTTTTATTGCTTTTTTCGCATTATCTCAGGATTGTAGAAACCTTACTGTCTTATTGAATAAAAAACTACTTTTTGCATTTGCAAGATTTTAAAAAGCATATGTTTCGATCAAAACTCCCGAAGATGCATTATTTCAGGCATTATTAGCCATTTTTCATGTGTGGTTTAGAAGTTATGTTTAAATAACTGTCATATTGAGTGTTACAGTATACAATCATATTGAGTAGAACCTAATTTTTGTAGTTGCAAACCATAGAAAAAACAATCTTTTTTAGTACAACTCACATTGATTCAATATCACAGGCATTTTTAGAAATTTTGCACATTTGGATTAGGAATTATGTTGGAATACATTTTTATTGCTTTTTTCGCATTATCTCAGGATTCTAAGATCTTTATTGTCATACTGAGTAAAAAACTACTTTGTCCATTTTCAAAATTTAAAAAAGCACTGTTTCAAGTAAAACTCTCAGAGATACATTATTTCAGGCATTATTGGCCATTTTTCATGTGTGGTTTGGAAGTTATGTTTAAATAACTGTAATATTGAGTGTTACAGTATAGAGTCATATTGAATAAAACATCATTTTTGATTTGCAAACCATATACAAATAACTGTTCCTGTTAAAACTCCCATGGATTCAATTTCACATTCTTTTTTAGACATTTTGCACGTTTGGATTAGGAATGATTTGTAATACATTTGTATTGCTTTTTTCGCATTATCTCAGGATTGTAAGTATGATACTGTCAAATTGAGTAAAACATTACTTGTTGTTTTTGCAAACCTTGCCAAATGTTTCTTTCCAGTAAAACTCTTAAAGATACACATCTTCAGGCGTTATTAGACATTTTGCATGTGTATTTTTGGAATTATGTTTCAAAAACTTTCTTATTGAGTTTGACAGTATACTGTCATAGTGAATAAAACCTAATTTCTGTATTTGTGAACCTTTCCAAAATACTTGATTCTTGTAAAACTCACATAAATTCAATATTACAGGCTTTTTTTGACAGAAATTATGTTTGGTTTTGGAGTTATGTCTATAAACCTTTCATATTTAGTATGACAAATATACAGCTGTTTTGAATTACAAAACAACTTTATGTCTTTGCAAACCTTACAAATGATCCTTTTTCTAGTACAACTGACAAAGATGAATATCTCCAGACATTATAAGCCATTTTGCATGTGTGGTTTATAAGTTATGTTTGAATACATTTTTATTGCTTTTTTCGCATTATCTCAGGATTGTAGAAACCTTACTGTCTTATTGAATAAAAAACTACTTTTTGCATTTGCAAGATTTTAAAAAGCATATGTTTCGATCAAAACTCCCGAAGATGCATTATTTCAGGCATTATTAGCCATTTTTCATGTGTGGTTTAGAAGTTATGTTTAAATAACTGTCATATTGAGTGTTACAGTATACAATCATATTGAGTAGAACCTAATTTTTGTAGTTGCAAACCATAGAAAAACAATCTTTTTTAGTACAACTCACATTGATTCAATATCACAGGCATTTTTAGAAATTTTGCACATTTGGATTAGGAATTATGTTGGAATACATTTTTATTGCTTTTTTCGCATTATCTCAGGATTCTAAGATCTTTATTGTCATACTGAGTAAAAAAACTACTTTGTCCATTTTCAAAATTTAAAAAAGCACATGTTTCAAGTAAAACTCTCAGAGATACATTATTTCAGGCAGTATTGGCCATTTTTCATGTGTGGTTTAGAAGTTATGTTTAAATAACTGTAATATTGAGTGTTACAGTATAGAGTCATATTGAATAAAACATCATTTTTGATTTGCAAACCATATACAAATAACTGTTCCTGGTAAAACTCCCATGGATTCAATTTCACATTCTTTTTTAGACATTTTGCACGTTTGGATTAGGAATGATTTGTAATACATTTGTATTGCTTTTTTCGCATTATCTCAGGATTGTAAGTATGATACTGTCAAATTGAGTAAAACATTACTTGTTGTTTTTGCAAACCTTGCCAAATGTTTCTTTCCAGTAAAACTCTTAAAGATACACATCTTCAGGCGTTATTAGACATTTTGCATGTGTATTTTTGGAATTATGTTTCAAAAACTTTCTTATTGAGTTTGACAGTATACTGTCATAGTGAATAAAACCTAATTTCTGTATTTGTGAACCTTTCCAAAATACTTGATTCTTGTAAAACTCACATAAATTCAATATTACAGGCTTTTTTTGACAGAAATTATGTTTGGTTTTGGAGTTATGTCTATAAACCTTTCATATTTAGTATGACAAATATACAGCTGTTTTGAATTACAATACAACTTTATGTCTTTGCAAACCTTACAAATGATCATTTTTCTAGTACAACTGACAAAGATGAATATCTCCAGACATTATAAGCCATTTTGCATGTGTGGTTTATAAGTTATGTTTGAATACATTTTTATTGCTTTTTTCGCATTATCTCAGGATTGTAGAAACCTTACTGTCTTATTGAATAAAAAACTACTTTTTGCATTTGCAAGATTTTAAAAAGCATATGTTTCGATCAAAACTCCCGAAGATGCATTATTTCAGGCATTATTAGCCATTTTTCATGTGTGGTTTAGAAGTTATGTTTAAATAACTGTCATATTGAGTGTTACAGTATACAATCATATTGAGTAGAACCTAATTTTTGTAGTTGCAAACCATAGAAAAACAATCTTTTTTAGTACAACTCACATTGATTCAATATCACAGGCATTTTTAGAAATTTTGCACATTTGGATTAGGAATTATGTTGGAATACATTTTTATTGCTTTTTTCGCATTATCTCAGGATTCTAAGATCTTTATTGTCATACTGAGTAAAAAACTACTTTGTCCATTTTCAAAATTTAAAAAAGCACATGTTTCAAGTACAACTCTCAGAGATACATTATTTCAGGCAGTATTGGCCATTTTTCATGTGTGGTTTAGAAGTTATGTTTAAATAACTGTAATATTGAGTGTTACAGTATAGAGTCATATTGAATAAAACATCATTTTTGATTTGCAAACCATATAAAAATAACTGTTCCTGGTAAAACTCCCATGGATTCAATTTCACATTCTTTTTTAGACATTTTGCACGTTTGGATTAGGAATGATTTGTAATACATTTTTATTGCTTTTTTCGCATTATCTCAGGATTGTAAGTATGATACTGTCAAATTGAGTAAAACATTACTTGTTGTTTTTGCAAACCTTGCCAAATGTTTCTTTCCAGTAAAACTCTTAAAGATACATATCTTCAGGCGTTATTAGACATTTTGCATGTGTATTTTTGGAATTATGTTTCAAAAACTTTCTTATTGAGTTTGACAGTATACTGTCATAGTGAATAAAACCTCATTTCTGTATTTGTGAACCTTTCCAAAATACTTGATTCTTGTAAAACTCACATAAATTCAACATTACAGGCTTTTTTTGACAGAAATTATGTTTGGTTTTGGAGTTATGTCTATAAACCTTTCATATTTAGTATGACAAATATACAGCTGTTTTGAATTACAAAACAACTTTATGTCTTTGCAAACCTTACAAATTATCCTTTTTCTAGTACAACTGACAAAGATGAATATCTCCAGACATTATAAGCCATTTTGCATCTGTGGTTTATAAGTTATGTTTGAATACATTTTTATTGCTTTTTTCGCATTATCTCAGGATTGTAGAAACCTCACTGTCTTATTGAATAAAAAACTACTTTTTGCATTTGCAAGATTTTAAAAAGCATATGTTTCGATCAAAACTCCCGAAGATATATTATTTCAGGCATTATTAGCCATTTTTCATGTGTGGTTTAGAAGTTATGTTTAAATAACTGTCATATTGAGTGTTACAGTATACAATCATATTGAGTAGAACCTAATTTTTGTAGTTGCAAACCATAGAAAAACAATCTTTTTTAGTAAAACTCACATTGATTCAATATCAGAGGCATTTTTAGAAATGTTGCACATTTGGATTAGGAATTATGTTGGAGTACATTTTTATTGCTTTTTTCGCATTATCTCAGGATTCTAAGATCTTTATTGTCATACTGAGTAAAAAACTACTTTGTCCATTTTCAAAATTTAAAAAAGCACATGTTTCAAGTAAAACTCTCAGAGATACATTATTTCAGGCATTATTGGCCATTTTTCATGTGTGGTTTAGAAGTTCTGTTTAAATAACTGTAATATTGAGTGTTACAGTATAGAGTCATATTGAATAAAACATAATTTTTGATTTGCAAACCATATACAAATAACTGTTCCTGGTAAAACTCCCATGGATTCAATTTCACATTCTTTTTTAGACATTTTGCACGTTTGGATTAGGAATGATTTGTAATACATTTTTATTGCTTTTTTCGCATTATCTCAGGATTGTAAGTATGATACTGTCAAATTGAGTAAAACATTACTTGTTGTTTTTGCAAACCTTGCCAAATGTTTCTTTCCAGTAAAACTCTTAAAGATACATATCTTCAGGCGTTATTAGACATTTTGCATGTGTATTTTTGGAATTATGTTTCAAAAACTTTCTTTTTGAGTTTGACAGTATACTGTCATAGTGAATAAAACCTAATTTCTGTATTTGTGAACCTTTCCAAAATACTTGATTCTTGTAAAACTCACAGAAATTCAATATTACAGGCTTTTTTTGACAGAAATTATGTTTGGTTTTGGAGTTATGTCTATAAATCTTTCAAATTTAGTATGACAAATATACAGCTGTTTTGAATTACAAAACAACTTTATGTCTTTGCAAACCTTACAAATGATCATTTTTCTAGTACAACTGACAAAGATGAATATCTCCAGACATTATAAGCCATTTTGCATGTGTGGTTTATAAGTTATGTTTGAATAAATTTTTATTGCTTTTTTCGCATTATCTCAGGATTGTAGAAACCTTACTGTCTTATTGAATAAAAAACTACTTTTTGCATTTGCAAGATTTTAAAAAGCATATGTTTCGATCAAAGCTCCCGAAGATGCATTATTTCAGGCATTATTAGCCATTTTTCATGTGTGGTTTAGAAGTTATGTTTAAATAACTGTCATATTGAGTGTTACAGTATACAATCATATTGAGTAGAACCTAATTTTTGTAGTTGCAAACCATAGAAAAACAATCTTTTTTAGTACAACTCACATTGATTCAATATCACAGGCATTTTTAGAAATTTTGCACATTTGGATTAGGAATTATGTTGGAATACATTTTTATTGCTTTTTTCGCATTATCTCAGGATTCTAAGATCTGTATTGTCATACTGAGTAAAAAACAACTTTGTCCATTTTCAAAATTTAAAAAAGCACATGTTTCAAGTAAAACTCTCAGAGATACATTATTTCAGGCAGTATTGGCCATTTTTCATGTGTGGTTTAGAAGTTATGTTTAAATAACTGTAATATTGAGTGTTACAGTATAGAGTCATATTGAATAAAACATCATTTTTGATTTGCAAACCATATACAAATAACTGTTCCTGGTAAAACTCCCATGGATTCAATTTCACATTCTTTTTTAGACATTTTGCACGTTTGGATTAGGAATGATTTGTAATACATTTGTATTGCTTTTTTCGCATTATCTCAGGATTGTAAGTATGATACTGTCAAATTGAGTAAAACATTACTTGTTGTTTTTGCAAACCTTGCCAAATGTTTCTTTCCAGTAAAACTCTTAAAGATACACATCTTCAGGCGTTATTAGACATTTTGCATGTGTATTTTTGGAATTATGTTTCAAAAACTTTCTTATTGAGTTTGACAGTATACTGTCATAGTGAATAAAACCTAATTTCTGTATTTGTGAACCTTTCCAAAATACTTGATTCTTGTAAAACTCACAGAAATTCAATATTACAGGCTTTTTTTGACAGAAATTATGTTTGGTTTTGGAGTTATGTCTATAAACCTTTCATATTTAGTATGACAAATATACAGCTGTTTTGAATTACAAAACAACTTTATGTCTTTGCAAACCTTACAAATAATAATTTTCCTAGTACAACTGACAAAGATTAATATCTCCAGACATTATAAGCCATTTTGCATGTGTGGTTTATAAGTTATGTTTGAATACATTTTTATTGCTTTTTTCGCATTATCTCAGGATTGTAGAAACCTTACTGTCTTATTGAATAAAAAACTACTTTTTGCATTTGCAAGATTTTAAAAAGCATATGTTTCGATCAAAACTCCCGAAGATGCATTATTTCAGGCATTATTAGCCATTTTTCATGTGTGGTTTAGAAGTTATGTTTAAATAACTGTCATATTGAGTGTTACAGTATACAATCATATTGAGTAGAACCTAATTTTTGTAGTTGCAAACCATAGAAAAACAATCTTTTTTAGTACAACTCACATTGATTCAATATCACAGGCATTTTTAGAAATTTTGCACATTTGGATTAGGAATTATGTCGGAATACATTTTTATTGCTTTTTTCGCATTATCTCAGGATTCTAAGATCTTTATTGTCATACTGAGTAAAAAACTACTTTGTCCATTTTCAAAATTTAAAAAAGCACATGTTTCAAGTAAAACTCTCAGAGATACATTATTTCAGGCAGTATTGGCCATTTTTCATGTGTGGTTTAGAAGTTCTGTTTAAATAACTGTAATATTGAGTGTTACAGTATAGAGTCATATTGACTAAAACATAATTTTTGATTTGCAAACCATATACAAATAACTGTTCCTGGTAAAACTCCCATGGATTCAATTTCACATTTTTTTTTAGACATTTTGCACGTTTGGATTAGGAATGATTTGTAATACATTTTTATTGCTTTTTTCGCATTATCTCAGGATTGTAAGTATGATACTGTCAAATTGAGTAAAACATTACTTGTTGTTTTTGCAAACCTTGCCAAATGTTTCTTTCCAGTAAAACTCTTAAAGATACATATCTTCAGGCGTTATTAGACATTTTGCATGTGTATTTTTGGAATTATGTTTCAAAAACTTTCTTATTGAGTTTGACAGTATACTGTCATAGTGAATAAAACCTAATTTCTGTATTTGTGAACCTTTCCAAAATACTTGATTCTTGTAAAACTCACAGAAATTCAATATTACAGGCTTTTTTTGACAGAAATTATGTTTGGTTTTGGAGTTATGTCTATAAACCTTTCAAATTTAGTATGACAAATATACAGCTGTTTTGAATTACAAAACAACTTTATGTCTTTGCAAACCTTACAAATGATCATTTTTCTAGTACAACTGACAAAGATGAATATCTCCAGACATTATAAGCCTTTTTGCATGTGTGGTTTATAAGTTATGTTTGAATACATTTTTATTGCTTTTTTCGCATTATCTCAGGATTGTAGAAACCTTACTGTCTTATTGAATAAAAAACTACTTTTTGCATTTGCAAGATTTTAAAAAGCATATGTTTCGATCAAAACTCCCGAAGATGCATTATTTCAGGCATTATTAGCCATTTTTCATGTGTGGTTTAGAAGTTATGTTTAAATATGACAGTTACACTGTTATATGGAATAAAAAAACTAACTTGTGTCTTTGCAAACCTTACAAAAGATCATTTTTCTAGTACAACTAACAAAAATACATATCTCTAGGCATTACTAGCCATTTTGCATGTGTTGTTTAGAAGTTATGTTGGAATACATTTTTATTGCTTTTTTCGCATTATCTCAGGATTCTAAGACTATTGTAGTCATATTGAATAAAAAACACATTTTTGCATTTGCAAGATTTAAAAAAGCATATGTTTCGAGTAAAACTCCCAAAGGTGCATTATTTCAGGCATTATTAGCCATTTTTCATGTGTGGTGTAGGAGTTATGTTTAAATAACTGTCATATTGAGTGTTACAGTATACATTCATATTGAGTAAAACCTAAATTTTGTATTTGCAAACCATAGAAAAACAACTGTATCTAGTCAAACTAACATTTATTCAATAACACAGGCATTTTTAGACTTTTTGCACGTTTGGATTAGGAGTTATGTTGGAATACATTTTTATTGCTTTTTTCGCATTATCTCAGGATTCTAAGACTATTGTAGTCATATTGAATAAAAAACTACTTTTTGCATTTGCAAGATTTAAAAAAGCATTTGCTTCGAGTAAAACTCCCAAAGATGCATTATTTCAGGCATTATTAGCCATTTTTCATTTGTGGTGTAGGAGTTATGTTTAAATAACTGTCATATCGAGTGTTAAATTATACAGTCATATGGAGTAAAACCTCGTTTTTGTATTTGCAAACCATCCAAAAAAAAACTGAATCTAGTAAAACTCACATGTATTCAATATCACAGCCATTTTTAGACATTTTGAACGTTTGAATTAGGAATTATGTTGGAATACATTTGTATTGCTTTTTTCACATTATCTCAGGATTTTAAGTACATTACTGTCAATTTAGTAGAAAAATACTTTTTGTTTTCGCCAACCTTACCAAATGTTTTTTTTTTCCAGAAAAACTCTCAAAGATACATTTCTTCAGGCATTATTAGACATTTTGCATTTCTACTTTTGGAGTTATGTTTCAAAAACTGTCATTTTGAGTGTGACCAATATGAGGCCAGGAAAACGTAATTTTTGTATTTGTGAACCTCTCCAAAATACCTGATTCTGTTAAAACTCACATAAATTCAATATTACAGGCTTTTTCAGACAAATTTCACGTTTGGTTTTGGAGTTATGATTATAAACCTTTCATATTTAGTATGACAGTTACACTGTTATATGGAATAAACAAACTAACTTGTGTCTTTGCTAACCTTACAAAAGATCATTTTTCTAGTACAACTAACAACAATACATATCTCCAGGCATTATTAGCCATTTTGCATGTGTTGTTTAGAACTTATGTTTGAATACATTTTTATTGCTTTTTTCGCATTTTCTCAGGATTCCAATAGCATTATAGTCATATTGAGTAAAAAACTACTTTTTGCATTTGCAAGATTTAAAAAAGCATATGCTTTGAGTAAAACTCCCAAAGATGCATTATTTCAGGCATTATTAGCCATTTTTCATGTGTGGTGTAGGAGTTATGTTTAAATAACTGTCATATTGAGTGTTACAGTATACAGTCATATTGAGTAAAACCTACATTTTGTATTTGCAAATCATAGAAAAACAACTGTATTTAGTAAAACTAACATGTATTCCTTATCACAGGCATTTTTAGACATTTTGCACGTTTGGATTAGGAGTTATGTTGGAATACATTTTTATTGCTTTTTTCGCATTATCTCAGGATTTGAAGAACATTATAGTCATAATGAGTAAAAAACAATTTTTTTCATTTGCAAGATTCAAAAAAGCATATGCTTCGAGTAAAACCCCAAAGTTGCATTATTTCAGGCATTATTAGCCATCTCTCATGTGTGGTGTAGGAGTTATGTTTAAATAACTGTCATATTGAGTTTTACAGTTTACAGTCATATTGAGTAAAACTTAGTTTTTGTATTTGTGATTCTTTCCAAAATACCCGATTCTGGTAAAACTCACATACATTCAATATTACAGGCTTTTTTTAGACAAATTTCAAGTTTGGTTTTGGAGTTATGATTATAAACCGGTATAGCTCGGTTGGTAGAGTGGCCGTGCCAGCAACTTGAGGGTTGCAAGTTCGATTTCCGCTTCCGCCATCCTAGTCACTGTCGTTGTGTCCTTGGGCAAGACACTTTACCCACCTGCTCCCAGTGCCACCCACACTGGTTTAAATGTAATTTAGATATTGGGTTTCACTATGTAAAAAGCTTTGAGTCACTAGAGAAAAGCGCTATATAAATATATTTCACTTCACATATTTAGTATGACAGTTACACTGTTATATTGAATGAAAAAAGTAACTTGTGTCTTTGCTAACCTTACAAAAGATCATTTTTCTAGTACAACTGACAAAAATACACATCTGTAGGCATTATCAGCCATTTTTCATGTGTTGTTTAGAAGTTATGTTTGAATACGTTTGTATTGCTTTTTTCGCATTATCTCAGGATTCTAAGTACATTACCTTCAAATTGAGTAAAAAATTATATTTTTTTCTTGCAAACCTTGCCAAATGTTTTTTTTCCAGCAAAATACTCAAAGATGCATTTCTTCAGGCAGTACTAGACATTTTGCATGTGTGGTGTAGGAGTTATGTTTAAATAACTGTCATATTGAGTGTTAAATTATACAGTCATATTGAGTAAAACCTCATTTTTGTATTTGCAAACCATCAAAAAAAACGGTATCTAGTAAAACTCACATGTATTCAATATCACAGGCATTTTTAGACATTTTGAACGTTTGAATTAGGAATTATGTTGGAATACGTTTGTATAACTTTTTTCGCATTATCTCAGGATTCTAAGTACTGTCAAATCAGTAGAAAAATACTTTTTGTTTTCGCCAACCTTACCAAATGTTTTTTTCCAGAAAAACTCTCAAAGATACATTTCTTCAGGCATTATTAGACATTTTGCATTTCTATTTTTGGAGTTATGTTTCAAAAACTGTCATTTTGAGTGTGACCAATATGAGGCCAGGAAAACATAATTGATTTTTGTACTTGTGAACCTTTCCAAAATATCTGATTCTGTTAAAACTCACATAAATTCAATAATACAGGCTTTTTTAGACACATTTCAGGTTTGGTTTTGGAGTTATGATTATAAACCTTTCATATTTAGTATGACAGTTACACTTTTATATAGAATAAAAAAAACTAACTTGTGTCTTTGCAAACCTTACAAAAGATATTTTTTCTAGTACAACTAACACAAATACATATCTCTAGGCATTATTAGCCATTTTGCATGTGTTGTTTAGAAGTTATGTCGGAATACATTTTTATTGCTTTATTCGCATTATCTCAGGATATCTCAAACCATAGAAAAACAACTGTATCTAGTAAAACTCACATGTATTCAATATCATAGGCATTTTTAGACATTTTGCACCTTTGGATTAGGAATTATGTTGGGATACATTTTTATTGTTTTTTTCGCTTTATCTCAGGATTCTAAGTACATTACTGTCAAATTGAGTGAAACATTTTATTTTGTTTTTGCAAACCTTGCCAAATGTTTTTTTTTTTTCAGGAAAACTCTCAAAGATGCATTTTTTCAGGCATTATTAGACATTTTGCATGCATATTTTTGGATTTTTGTTTCAAAAACTGTCATTTTGAGTGTGACCAATATGAGGCTAGTAAAACCCAATGTTTGTATTTGTGATTCTTTCCAAAATACCAGTTTCTGGTAAAACTCACATAAATTCAATATTACAGGCTTTTTTAGACAAATTTCAAGTTTGGTTTTGGGGTTATGATTATAAACCTTTCATATTGAATATGACAGTTACACTGTTATATTGCATAAAAAAACAACTTTTGTCTTTGCTAACCTTACAAAAGATCATTTTTCTAGTACAACTAACACAATTACACATCTCTACGCATTATTAGCCATTTTTCATGTGTTGTTTAGAAGTTATGTTTGAATACATTTTTATTGCTTTTTTTTGCATTATCTCAGGATTCTAAGTACATTACTGTCAAATTGAGTAAAAAATTATATTTTGTTATTGCAAACCTTGCCAAATGTTTTTTTTCCAGGAAAACTCTCAAAGATGCATTTCTTCAGGCATTATTAGACATTTTCCATGTGTGTTGTAGGAGTTATGTTTAAATAACTGTCATATTGAGTGTTACAGTATACAGTCACATTGAGTAAAATCTAAATTTTTTATTTGCAAACCATAGAAAAACAACTGTATCTAGTAAAACTCACACGTATTCAATATCAAAGGCATTTTTAGACATTTTGCACGTTTGGATTAGGAATTATTATTTTATTGCTTTTTTCGCATTATCTTAGGAATCTAAGAACTTTATAGTCATGTTGAGTAAAAAACTACTTTTTGCATTTTCAAAATTTAAAAAAGCTTATGCTTTGAGTAAAACTCCCAAAGATGCATTATTTCAGGCATTATTAGACATTTTTCATGTGTGGTGTAGGAGTTATGTTTAAACAACTGTCATATTGAGTGTTACATTATACAGTCATATTGAGTAAAACCTCATTTTTGTATTTGCAAACCATAAAAAAAACTATATTTAGTAAAACTCACATTTATTCAATATCACAGGCATTTTTAAACATTTTTAACGTTTGAATTAGGAATTATGTTGGAATACCTTTTAATTGCTTTTTTTGCATTATCTCAGGATTCTAAGTACATTACTGTCAAATTAGTAGAAAAATACTTTTTGTTTTCGCCAACCTTACCAAATGTTTTTTTTTTCCAGAAAAATTCTCAAAGATACATTTCTTCAGGCATTTTTAGACATGTTGCATTTCTACTTTTGGAGTTATGTTTCAAAAACTGTCATTTTGAGTGTGACCAATATGAGGCCAGGAAAACCTAATTTTTGTATTTGTCAACCTCTCCAAAATACCTGATTCTGTTAAAACTCACATAAATTCAATATTATAGGCTTTTTAGACAAATTTCAAGTTTGGTTTTGGAGTTATGATTATAAACCTTTCATATTTAGTATGACTGTTACACAGTTATATTGAATAAAAAAACTAACTTGTGTCTTTGCAAACCTTACAAAAGATAATTTTTCTAGTACAACTAACAAAAATACATATCTCTAGGCATTATTAGCCATTGTGCATGTGTTTTTTAGAAGTTATGTTTGAATACATTTTTTTTAACTTTTTTTGCACTATGTCAGGATTGTAAGCCTTTGTAGTCATATTGAGTAAAAAACGACTTTTTGCATTTGCAATATTTAAAAAAGCATATGTTTCGAGTAAAACTTCCAAAGATGCATTATTTCAGGCATTATTAGCCGTTTTTCATGTGTGGTGTTGGAGTTATGTTTAAATAACTGTCATATTGAGTGTTACAGTGTACAGTCATATTGAGTAAAACCTCATTTTTTTTTTTTTGCAAACTATAAAAAAAAAAAACTTTGTCTAGTAAAACTCACATGTATTCAATATCACAGGCATTTTTAGACATTTTGCACGTTTGGATTAGGAGTTATGTTGGAATACATTAGTATTGCTTTTTTCGCATTATCTCAGGATTCCAAGTACATTACTGTCAAATTAGCAGAAAAATACTTTTTGTTTTCGCCAACCTTACCAAATGTTTTTTTTTTCCAGAAAAACTCTCAAAGATACATTTCTTCAGCCATTATTAGACATGTTGCATTTCTACTTTTGGAGTTATGTTTAAAAAACTGTCATTTTGAGTGTGACCAATATGAGGCCAGGAAAACATAATTTTTGTATTTGTGAACCTCTCCAAAATACCTGATTCTGTTAAAACTCACATGAATTCAATATTACAGGATTTTTTAGACAAATTTCAAGTTTGGTTTTGGAGTTATGATTATAAACCTTTCATAATTAATATGACAGTTACACTGTTATATTGAATAAAAAAAACTAACTTGTGTCTTTGCAAACCTTACAAAAGATTATTTTTCTAGTACAATTAACAAAAATACACATCTCTAGAAATTATCAGCCATTTTGCATGTGGTTTTTAGAAGTTATGTTTGAATACAATTTATTACTTTTTTCGCATTTTGTCAGGATTGTAAGACTTTGTAGTCATATTGAGTAAAAAACTACTTTTGGCCTTTGCAATATTTAAAAAAGGATATGTATCGAGTAAAACTCCCAAAGATGCATTATTTCAGGCATTATTAGCAATGTTTCATGTGTTGTGTAGGATTTATGTTTAAATAACTGTTATATTGAGTGTTAAAGTATACAGTCATATTGAGTAAAACCTCATTTTTGTTTTTGCAAACTATAAAAAAAACAACTGTGTCTAGTAAATCTAACATTTATTCAATATTACAGGCATTTTTAGATTTTTTGCACGTTTGGATTAGAAGTTATGTTGGAATACATTTTTTGTTTGTTTTTTTCTTATTATCTCAGGATTCTAAGAACATTATAGATATATTGAGTAAAAAACTACTTTTTGCATTTGCAAGATTTAAAAAAAGCATATGCTTCGAGTAAAACTCCCAAAGATGCATTATTTAAGGCATTATTAGCCATTTTTCATGTGTTGTGTAGGAGTTATGTTTAAATAACTGTCATATTGAGTGTTACAGTATACAGTCATATTGAGTAAAACCTAGTTTTTGTATTTGTGATTCTTTCCAAAATAACCGATTCCGTTAAAACTCACATAAATTCAATATTACAGGCTTTTTTAGACAAATTTCAAGTTTGGTTTTGGAGTTATGATTATAAACCTTTCATATTTAATATGACAGTTACACTGTTATATTGAATAAAAAAAACTAACTTGTGTCTTTGCAAACCTTACAAAAGATTATTTTTCTAGTACAACTAACAAAAATACACATCCCTAGGCATTATTAGCCATTTTCATGTGTTGTTTAGAAGTTATGTTTGAATACATTTTTTTGCTTTTTTTGCATTATCTCAGGATTCTAAGACTATTATAGTCATATTGAATAAAAAACTACTTTTTGCATTTGCAAGATTTAAAAAAGCATATGTTTCGAGTAAAACTCCCAAAGATGCATTATTTCAGGCATTATTAGCCATTTTTCATGTGTGGTGTAGGAGTTATGTTTAAATAACTGTCATATTGAGTGTTACAGTATACAGTCATATTGAGTAAAACCTCATTTTTGTATTTACAAACCATAGAAAAACAACTGTATCTAGTAAAACTCACATGTATTTAATATCACAGGCATTTTTAGACATTTTGCACGTTTGGATTAGGAATTATGTTGGAATACATTTGTATTGCTTTTTTCGCAATACAAATGTCAAATTGAGTAAAAAATTAAATTTTGTTTTTGCAAACCTTACCAAATTATTTTTTTTTCAGGAAAACTCTCAAAGATGCATTTCTACAGTTATTATTAGACATTATGCATGTGTATTTTTGGAGTTATGTTTTAAAAACTGTAATTTTGAGTGTGACCAATATGAGGCCAGTAAAACCTAAGTTTTGTATTTTTGATTCTTTCCAAAATACCTGATTCAGGTAAAACTCACATGCATTCAACATTAAGGCTTTTTAAGACAAATTTCATGTTTGGTTTTGGAGTTATTATTATAAACCTTTCACATTTAGTACGACAATCTTCCGGAGGCGGCAGACAGGTACCGTCAGGCTAAACATATTTGAAGCCTGGTATATAAAGGTTTATGCTTTTACTAACAATTTAACATTTTTCTCTGTAATATGGCACACGCTGGTGAGTGCAAGACATACTTGATCAACAGCCAACAGCCACACAGGTCACACTGACGGTGGCCGTACAAACAAATTTCACACTGTTACAAATATGCGCCACACTGTGAACCCTCATCAAACAAGAATGACAAACACATTTCGGGAGAACATCTTCACCGTAACACAAAATAAACACAAAAGAACAAATACCCAGAATGCCATGCAGCGCTACTCTTCCGGGCTACACCCCCGCAACCACCAAACCCCGCCCGCCTCAACTGACGCAAGGAGGGGGACCGTGATGTGGGGTGGTGGCAGGGGTGTAGCCCGGAAGAGTAGCGCTGCATGGAATTCTGGGTATTTGTTCTTTTGTGTTTATTTTGTGTTACGGTAAAGATGTTCTCCCGAAATGTGTTCGTCATTCTTGTTTGATGTGGTTTCACAATATTGGCGCATATTTGTAACAGTGTTAATTTTTTTTGTACAGCTCCCGTCAGTGTGATTTGTAATGCTGTTAATCAAGTAGGTCTTGTAGTCAACATTGTACAACCAACAAATCCTCGCATAACATGCGTGCGGCCCCCTCGGCATGCTGTTGGTTTGCTGAATGAGCGAACACGACAATAGGTTGTCAAGGAAGTTGAAGGCAGTGCTGTCACAGAACCACATTAAAATGTTAGTCCGGTCGATATAGGGACAATCCATTGCGAGGTTCACAGGAAGCCTCTCGTTAAAATTGGGGGGATTCGCAAGTATGTTGCTAGGTCTGGATGGTCATTCAAAGAAGCTGAATCCACTTTTCATGTAGTTTCAGCATCCAGTGGCCCCCTATTTTAACAATTCAGAAAGAGTGTAAAATAATGGTATTTTTCTGTGGAAATGCCAGCATTGTCACTTTATTAAAGTTGGTTGATCATATTAATTTGGAAAAACTCTGTAGAATAAAAGTATTTTTCTGCAAAACTGTTTGCATCAATACTTTATTAAAGGTTGTTGACCTTAATAATATTGTAAAAATCTGTAAAATTACGATATTTTTCCGCAAAACGTTTCATGAAAATTTCTGTAAATATAATGTTTTTGATTATTATTTGGTTTGCAATGTTTTACTTAAATTTTATAGTTTTCGTTTGGCAGCCGTATCTGCCAGTAGATGACAGTTTGTTTTACATAATTTTTTTTTTGTGTATAGACATTTATCTTTGTCAGTTTTACTAGAAAAAATATATTTTTTAAGGTTCTCAAAAACACAAGGTACACTGTAAAAAAAAATTCTGTAAAAAAACTAATCTACTGGTAGCTACGGCTGCCAAATGAAAACCATAAAATTAAAGTAAAACACTGTAGACCAAATAATGATCTAAAACATTATATTTACAGAAATTTTCATTAAACGTTTTGTGGAAAAATATCAACATTTTTCAGATTTTTACTAAATTGTTAAGATCAACCACCTTTAATAAAGTGACAATGCAAACAGTTCTGCAGAAAAATACCTTTTTTCTACAGAGTTTTTCCAATTAATTACGATCAACCAACTTTAATGGAGTGACAATGCTGGCGGTTCCACAGAAAAACATGATTATTTTACAGATTTTTTCTGAATTATTAAGATCAAGAGTCTCAAACTCAGTTTACCGGGGGGCTATAGTGTGTAGAAACTACGTGAAAAGTGAATTCACCTTCCTTTAATGGCAATACTGACATGGCAACATACTTGCCAATCTTTACAGGAAACTCCCTGCGACCGTAGTGAAGGGCTATCCGATATCAACTGGACAAGCATCTTTAAGGCCTGCTGTGACAGTACTGTAAGTGGTGTTTGGTTATTAGACTTTTGTGCTCGTCATAGGTTGTCCATAACATACTTGATCAACAGCTATATAGCTCACACTGACGGTGGCTGTCCAAAAAATGTTAACATTGTTACAAATATGCACCACATATTGTGAACCCACATCAAACAAGAATGACAAACACATTTTGGGAGAACATCTTCACCGTAACACAAAATAAACACAAAAGAACAAATACCCAGAATTCCATGCAGTGCTACTCTTCCGGGCTACACCCCACCCCACATCACCACCCCCCTCCATGTGTCGGTTGAGGTGGGCGGGGTTTGGTGGTTGCGGGGGTGTAGCCCGGGCGAGTAGCGCTGCATGGCATTCTGGGTATTTGTTATTTTGTGTTTATTTTGTGTTACGGTGAAGATGTTCTCCCGAAATGTGTTCGTCATTCTTGTTTGATGTGGTTTCACAATATTGGCGCATATTTGTAACAGTGTTAATTTTTTTTGTACAGCTCCCGTCAGTGTGATTTGTAATGCTGTTAATCAAGTAGGTCTTGTAGTCAACATTGTACAACCAACAAATCCTCGCATAACATGCGTGCGGCCCCCTCGGCATGCTGTTGGTTTGCTGAATGAGCGAACACGACAAAAGGTTGTCAAGGAAGTTGAAGGCAGTGCTGTCACAGAACCACATTAAAATGTTAGTCCGGTCGATATAGGGACAATCCATTGCGAGGTTCACAGGAAGCCTCTCGTTAAAATTGGGAGGATTCGCAAGTATGTTGCTAGGTCTGGATGGTCATTCAAAGAAGCTGAATCCACTTTTCATGTAGTTTCAGCATCCAGTGGCCCCCTATTTTAACAATTCAGAAAGAGTGTAAAATAATGGTATTTTTCTGTGGAAATGCCAGCATTGTCACTTTATTAAAGTTGGTTGATCATATTAATTTGGAAAAACTCTGTAGAATAAAAGTATTTTTCTGCAAAACTGTTTGCATCAATACTTTATTAAAGGTTGTTGACCTTAATAATATTGTAAAAATCTGTAAAATTACGATATTTTTCCGCAAAACGTTTCATGAAAATTTCTGTAAATATAATGTTTTTGATTATTATTTGGTTTGCAATGTTTTACTTAAATTTTATAGTTTTCGTTTGGCAGCCGTATCTGCCAGTAGATGACAGTTTGTTTTACATAATTTTTTTTTTGTGTATAGACATTTATCTTTGTCAGTTTTACTAGAAAAAATATATTTTTTAAGGTTCTCAAAAACACAAGGTACACTGTAAAAAAAAATTCTGTAAAAAAACTAATCTACTGGTAGCTACGGCTGCCAAATGAAAACCATAAAATTAAAGTAAAACACTGTAGACCAAATAATGATCTAAAACATTATATTTACAGAAATTTTCATTAAACGTTTTGTGGAAAAATATCAACATTTTTCAGATTTTTACTAAATTGTTAAGATCAACCACCTTTAATAAAGTGACAATGCAAACAGTTCTGCAGAAAAATACCTTTTTTCTACAGAGTTTTTCCAATTAATTACGATCAACCAACTTTAATGGAGTGACAATGCTGGCGGTTCCACAGAAAAACATGATTATTTTACAGATTTTTTCTGAATTATTAAGATCAAGAGTCTCAAACTCAGTTTACCGGGGGGCTATAGTGTGTAGAAACTACGTGAAAAGTGAATTCACCTTCCTTTAATGGCAATACTGACATGGCAACATACTTGCCAATCTTTACAGGAGACTCCCTGCGACCGTAGTGAAGGGCTATCCGATATCAACTGGACAAGCATCTTTAAGGCCTGCTGTGACGGTACTGTAAGTGGTGTTTTGTTATTAGACTTTTGTGCTCGTCATAGGTTGTCCATAACATACTTGATCAACAGCTATATAGCTCACACTGACGGTGGCTGTCCAAAAAATGTTAACATTGTTACAAATATGCACCACATATTGTGAACCCACATCAAACAAGAATGACAAACACATTTTGGGAGAACATCTTCACCGTAACACAAAATAAACACAAAAGAACAAATACCCAGAATTCCATGCAGTGCTACTCTTCCGGGCTACACCCCACCCCACATCACCGCCCCCCTCCATGTGTCGGTTGAGGTGGGCGGGGTTTGGTGGTTGCGGGGGTGTAGCCCGGGCGAGTAGCGCTGCATGGCATTCTGGGTATTTGTTATTTTGTGTTTATTTTGTGTTACGGTGAAGATGTTCTCGCGAAATGTGTTTGTCATTCTTGTTTGATGTGGGTTCACAGTGTGGCGCATATTTGTAACAGTGTAAAATTTGTTTGTATGGCCACCGTCAGTGTGACTTGTATGGCTGTTGGAGCCAGATGAGGTGGTTCGGGAATCTGGTCAGGATGCCACCCGCACCCCTCCCTAGGGAGGCGATTAGGTCATGTCCAACCGGTAGGAGGCCACGGGGAAGATCCAGGACACGCTGGGAAGACTTTGTCTCCCGGCTGGCCTGGCAACGCTTCGGGATTCCCTGGGTAGGAGCTAGACGAAGTGGCTTGGGAGTGGGAAGGCTGGGCTTTCCTGCTTAGGCTGCTGCCCCCGCGACCCGACTTCTGATAAGCGGAAGAAGATGGAGGCAATTGTGATCTTCTGGCTCTTAGATCCCAAACGTTTAAAGTCCCTGTGACGCTTTATAGTCTTTGTTACAATCAGCCGCTCTCTTTCTTATTTCTAATGCATCAAAAAAATGTGTACTCATACCCGGAAGTAGCTTCCTTATATCCGTCCACAGACCAAACGAGACACTTCAAAATAAAAGTATGCCCACATACTGTTTAAAAGGGTGCTGCTCGTTTTTCGTATGTGGGTAACAACATTGAACTATCTATAAATGGTTGATTTTTATTGGCTAGTAAGATAAAGTGTTGTACCTGACCAGTTTGGGCTACCTTGCTTCTGCAGCCTTCATAGGAAGTGTCACATGATGTTAGCGTGACGTTGTCTGTGACGTCTTGTATGGATTGTTTTGATTGATACTTTTGTTAATAGATTGCCAAGTACAGTACATATTCCGTACAATTGACCACTAAATGGTAACACCCCAATAGGTTTTTCAACTTGTTTAAGTCGGGGTCCACGCTAATCAATTTATGGTAAAAAAAAGTGATTCCCTTGACCGAGCATCAAACCCGGATCGCGACGGTGAGCGCATTGAATCCTAACCACTAGACTGTACCATCAAGTACAGCCAGGAACAACACTTTACGTTACTAACCAATATAAATAAACCATTTATATATACACGTCAGTAGGCTAAATGAACCTCTTCAACATAACATTTAACTATGTATATATATTTCCCTATGGTTCAACCGCCACCTGCCCGAATCTATTTAAAATATATTTTTTCGTCAAGTCACCCGCCCAACCTGCTGTTTATCCGCGGACTCCACGGTTGTGACCGTAAACCGCGCATCTCTACTAGATACAGTTGTTTTTTTATTGTTTGCAAATACAAAAATTTGGTTTTACTCAATATGACTGTATACAATATGACAGTTATTTTTACATAACTCCTACACCACACATGAAAAATGGCTAATAATGCCTGAAAAAATGCATCTTTGGGAGTTTTACTCGAAACATATGCTTTTTTAAATCTTGCAAATGCAAAAAGTAGTTTTTTACTCAATATGACAATAATGTTCTTAGAATCTTGAGATAATGTGACAAAAGCAATAAAAATGTTTTCAAACATCCCTTCTAAAGAACAAATGCAAAATGACTAATAATGCCTAGAGATATGTATCTTTGTTCGCGGTACTAGAAAAATTATATTTTGTAAAAAGTATGTTTTTACTCAATTTGACAAGAATGTACATACAAGTCTGATATATTGCAAGAAAAAAGCAACACAAATGTATTCCAGCATAATTCCTAATCCAAACGTGCAAAATGTGTAAAAATGCCTGTGATATTGAATCCATTTGAGTTTTACTAGACACAGTTGTTTTTTTATGGTTCGCAAATACAAACATTTGGTTTTACTCAATACACGGGCAAAATGTCTAATAATGCCTGAAGAAATGTATCATTTTGAGTTTTACTGGAAAAAAAAACATATGGTAAGATGTGCAAAAACAAAAAGTAATTTTTTACCCAATTTCACAGTAATGTACTGAGAATCCTGAGCTAATGCGAAAAAAGCAATGAAATGTCCTCCAACATAATTCCTAATCCAAACGTGTAAAATGTCTAAAAATGCCTGCGATATTGAATCCAAGTGAGTTTTACTAGATGCAGTTGTTTTTTTATGGTTTGCAAATACAAAAATTTGGTTTTACTCAATATGACTGTATACTGTAACACTCAATATGACAGTTATTTAAACATAATTCCTACACCACACATGAACAATGGCTAATAATGCCTGAAATAATGCATCTTTTGGAGTTTTGCTGGAAACATATGCTTTTGTAAATCTTGCAAATGCAAAAACTAGTTTTTTACTCAATATGAAAATCATTTTTTTAGAATCCTGAGATAATGCTAAAAAAGCAATACAAATGTATTCAAACATAACTTCTAAACAACACATGCAAATTGGCTAATAATGCCTACACTGTAAAAAAAAATTCATATTTTTATGGTTAATTTACTCTAAATTTCTACTGTAATTTTTCTTTTTTTTTTCAAATAGGTTATAAAACTGAAGAATTGAAGACATTATCTGTAAATAAACAAACTGTCTGTTATTTTAAGTAATATGCCAGTATTGACAAACTATGTATATTACTATTTTTTATTACAGAAAAATACCAAATCAATAATACATATCATTTTCTGTTTTCTCAAATTACTTTCAAATTCATGTAAAATTACAGTAATTAACTTCCATTTAACATGTACTTGTTATATAAAAGTCCATGTCCATATTAACAATCTACCAGTTTTATATGTAATTTAAAGGAATATCTTTTTTTTTTTAATATGTACGTGTGTTTTTGTATTTACGTTGAAAAATATTTGTAGCCTGTCATATAAAGGTTTATGCTTGTACAAACAATTTAAGATTTTTCTCTGTAATATGACACACGTTGGTGAGTGCAAGACATACTTGATCTACAGCCAACAGCCACACAGGTCACACTGACGGTGGCCATACAAATATATTTAACACTGTTACAAATATGCGCCACACTGTGAACCCACATCAAACAAGAATGACAAACACATTTCACGAGAACATCTTCACCGTAACACAAAATAAACACAAAAGAACGAATACCCAGAATGCCAAGCAGCGCTACTCTTCCGGGCTACACCCCCGCAGCCACCAAACCCCGCCCACCTCAACCAACACATGGAGGGGGGCGGTGATGTGGCGTGGTGGCGGGGGTGTAGCCCGGAAGAGTAGCGCTGCATGGAATTCTGGGTATTTGTTCTTTTGTGTTTATTTTGTGTTACGGTGAAGATGTTCTCCCAAAATGTGTTTGTCATTCTTGTTTGATGTGGGTTAGCATTGTGCCGCATATTTGTAACAATGTTAAAAATTTTTGTACAGCCACCGTCAGTGTGATATATATTGCTGTTGATCAAGTACGTCTTGTGGTCAACATTGTATGCCCTATGAACCTTTGTACAATTTGAGTGCATCTACTTTAGGCAAGCTGTTAGTTTGCTGAATTAGTGAGCACAAAGCAAGATTATCAAGGAAGTTGGAGGCAATGTTGTCACAGGCATCACCTTAAAATGATTGTCACACTGATAAATAAACAATACTCTACGAGATACACAAGAGGTCTCTTTATATTTCGGGAGGATTGGCAAGCATGTTGCTGAGTCTAGATTGCCATTCAAAGAAGGTGAATCCACTTTTCATGTAGTTTCAGCATCCGGTGGACCCTAGTTAAATTGAATTAGAAACCCCTGATCTTAACAACTCAAAAAGTCTGTAAAATAATAGCATTTTTCTGTGGTACTGCCAGCATTGTCACATCATTAAAGTTGGTTGATCTTATTAATTTGGAAAAACCCTGTGGAATAAAAGTATTTTTCTGCAAAACTATTTGCATCGTTACTTTATTAAAGGTGGTTGAATTTAATAATTTGGTAAAAGTCTGTAAAATTACGATATTTTTCCGCAAAACGTTTCATGAAAATTTCTGTAAGTATGTTTTTGATTATTATTTGGTTTACAATGTTTTACTTAAATGTTATAGTTTTCGTTTGGCAGTCGTATCTGCCAGTAGATGACAGTTTTTTTTACAGAATTTTTTTTACAGTGTAGAGACATTTATCTTTTTCAGTTTTACTAGAAAAAATATATTTTTTAAGGTTCTCAAACACACAAGGTACACTGTAAAAAAAAATTCTGTAAAAAAAACTGTAACCTACTGGCAGCTACGTCTACCAAATGAAAACCATAAAATTAAAGTAAAACACAGTATACCAAATAATGAACTAAAACATATTTACAGAAATGTTCATTAAACGTTTTGCGGAAAAGTATAAACAAATTTCAGATTTTTACTAAATTGTTAAGATCAACCACCTTTAATAAAGTGACGATGCAAACAGCTCTGCTGGAAAATACCTTTTTTCTACAGAGTTTTTCCAATTAGTAACGATCAACCAACTTTAATGGAGTGACAATGCTGGCAGTTCCACAGAAAAATACCATTATTTTACAGATTTTTTCTGAATTATTAAGTTCAGGGGTCTCAAACTCAGTGTACGGGGGGGCTACAGTGTGTAGAAACTATGTGAAGAGTGGATTCACCTTCTTTGAATGGCTATACCGACGTGGCAACATACTTGCCAATTTTTACAGGAGACTCCCTGTGTTTTTCTATGGTTTGCAAACAAAAAATTTAGGTTTTACTCAATATGACTGTATATGGTAACACTCAATATGACAATTATTTAAACATAACTCTTTCACCACAATGCAAAATGTCTAATAATGCCTAAAGAAATGCATCTTTGAGAGTTTTCCTGAAAAAATAAACATTTGGCAAGGTTTGCAAAAACAAAATATAATTTTTTACTCAATTTGACAGTAATGTACTTAGATTCCTGAGATAAAGCGAAAAAAACAATAAAAATGTAACATAATTCCTAATCAAAACTTGCAAAATGTCTAAAAATGCCTATGATATTGAATACATGTGAGTTTTACTAGATACAGTTGTTTTTCTATGGTTTGCAAATACAAAATTTAGGTTTTACTCAAAATGACTGTATACCGTAACACTCAATATGACAGTTATTTAAACATAACTCCTACACCACACATGAAAAATGGCTAATAATGCCTGAAATAATGGGAGTTTTACTCGAAACATATGCTTTTTATATCTTGCAAATGCAAAAAGTAGTTTTTTATTCAATATGACTATAGTAGTCTTAGAATCCTGAGATAATGCAAAAAAAGCAATAAAAATGTATTCAAACATAACTCCTACACCACACATGAAAAATGGCTAATAATGCCTGAAATAATGGATCTTTGGGAGTTTTACTCGAAGCATATGCTTTTTTAAATCTTGCAAATGCAAAAAGTAGTTTTTTACTCAATATGACTATGTTCTTAGAATCCTGAGATAATGCGAAGAAAAAAAAAGGTATTCAAACATAACTCCTAATCCAAACGTGTAAAATGTCAAAAAATGCCTGTAATATTGAATAAATGTTAGTTTTACTAGATACAGTTGTTTTTTTTATAGTTTGCAAAAACAAAAATGAGGTTTTACTCAATATGACTGTATACTGTCATATTGGGCGTTACAGTATACATTCATATTGAGTAAAACCTAGTTTTTGTATTTGTGATTCTTTCCAAAATACCCGATTCTGGTAAAACTCACATAAATTCAATATTACATGCTTTTTTAGACAAATTTCACGTTTAGTTTTGGAGTAATGATTATAAACCTTTCATATTAGTATGACGGTTACACTGTTATATTGAATAAAAAAACTAACTTGTGTCTTTGCAAACCTTACAAAAGATAATTTTTCTAGTACAACTAACAAAAATACATATCTCTAGGCAACACATGCCATTTTGCATGTGTTGTTTAGAAGTTATGTTGGAATACATTTGTATTGCTTTTTTCGCATTATCTCAGGATTCTAACACTATCAGAGTTATATTGAATAAAAAACTACTTTTTGCATTTGCAAGATTTAAAAAAGCATATGTTTCGAGTAAAACTCCCATTATTTCAGGCATTATTAGTAAAACCTCAATTTTGTATTTGCAAACCATAGAAAAACAACTGTATCTAGTAAAACTCACAATGTTCAATATCATAGGCATTTTTAGACATTTTGCAAGTTTTGATTAGGAATTATGTTGGAATACATTTTTATTGTTTTTTTCCTTTTATCTCAAGTATGTTGCCAGGTGGGCTTCACGGTGGAAGAGGGGTTAGTGCGTCTGCCTCACAATACGAAGGTCCTGTAGTCCCGGGTTCAAATCCAGGCTCGGGATCTTTCTGTGTGGAGTTTGCATGTTCTCCCCGTGAATGCGTGGGTTCCCTCCGGGTACTCCGGCTTCCTCCCACTTCCAAAGACATGCACCTGGGGATAGGTTGATTGGCAACACTAAATTGGCCCTAGTGTGTGAATGTGAGTGTGAATGTTGTCTGTCTCTCTGTGTTGGCCCTGCGATGAGGTGGCGACTTGTCCAGGGTGTACCCCGCCTTACGCCCGATTGTAGCTGAGATAGGCGCCAGCGCCCCCCGCGACCCCGAAAGGGAATAAGCGGTAGAAAATGGATGGATGGATGGATGTTGCCAGGTCGGTATAGCCATTCAAAGAAGGCTAATCCACTCTTCACGTAGTTTCTACACACTGTAGCCCCCCTGTACACTGAGTTTGAGACCCCTGAACTTAATAATTCAGAAAAAATCTGTAAAACAATGGTATTTTCCTGTGGAACTGCCAGCATTGTCACTCCATTAAAGTTGGTTGATCGTAACTAATTGGAAAAACTCTGTAGAAAAAAGGTATTTTTCTGCAGAGCTGTTTGCATCGTCACTTTATTAAAGGTGGTTGATCTTAACAATTTAGTAAAAATCTGAAATTTGTTTATACTTTTCCGCAAAACGTTTAATGAACATTTCTGTAAATATGTTTTAGTTCATTATTTGGTATACAGTGTTTTACTTTAGTTTTATGGTTTTCATTTGGTAGACGTAGCTGCCAGTAGATTACAGGTTTTTTTTACATAATTTTTTTTACAGTGTACCTTGTGTGTTTGAGAACCTTAAAAAATATATTTTTTCTAGTAAAACTGAAAAAGATAAATGTCTCTACACTGTAAAAAAAATTCTGTCAAAAAAACTGTCATCTACTGGCAGATACGGCTGCCAAACGAAAACTATAAAATTTAAGTAAAACATTGTAAACCAAATAATAATCAAAAACATAGTTACAGAAATTTTCATGAAACGTTTTGCGGAAAAATATCGTAATTTTACAGACTTTTACCAAATTATTAAATTCAACCACCTTTAATAAAGTAACGATGCAAATAGTTTTGCAGAAAAATACTTTTATTCCACAGGGTTTTTCCAAATTAATACGATCAACCAACTTTAATGATGTGACAATGCTGGCAGTACCACAGAAAAATGCTATTATTTCACAGACTTTTTCTGAGTTGTTAAGATCAGGGGTTTCTAACTCAATTTAACTAGGGTCCACCGGATGCTGAAACTACATGAAAAGTGGATTCACCTTCTTTGAATGCTTGCCAATCCTCCCAAAATATAAAGAGACTTCTTGTGTCTCTCGCAAAGTATTGTTTATTTATCAGTGCGACAATCATTTTAAGGTGATGCCTGTGACAACATTGCCTTCAACTTCCTTGACAATGTTACTTTATGCTCACTACTTCAGCAAACCAACAGCCTGCCAAAAGTAAATGCACACACGTTGTACAAGGGTTCATTGGTCATACAATGTTGACCACAAGACGTACTTGATCAACAGCCATATAGATCACACTGACGGTGGCTGTACAAAAAATTTTAACATTGTTACAAATATGCGACACAATGTGAACCCACATCACACAATGAATGACAAACACATTTTGGGAGAACATCTTCACCGTAACACAAAATAAACACAAAAGAACAAATACCCAGAATTACATGCAGCGCTACACTTCCGGGCTACACCCCCGCCACCACCCCACATCACCGCCCTTTTCATGTGTCGGTTGAGGTGGGCGGGGTTTGGTGGTGGCGGGGGTGTAGCCCGGAAGAGTAGCGCTGCTTGGCATTCTGGGTATGTGTTCTTTTGTATTTGTTGTGTGTTTATTTTGTGTTACGGTGAAGATGTTCTCGTGAAATGTGTTTGTCATTCTTGTTTGATGTGGGTTCACAGTGTGGCGCATATTTGTAACAGTGTTAAATATATTTGTATGGCCACCGTCAGTGTGACCTGTGTGGCTGTTGGCTGTAGATCAAGTATGTCTTGCACTCACCAACGTGTGTCATATTACAGAGAAAAATCTTAAATTGTTTGTACAAGCATAAACCTTTATATGACAGGCTAAAAATATTTTTCAACGTAAATACAAAAACACACGTACATATTAAAAAAAAAAAGATATTCCTTTAAATTACATATAAAACTGGTAGATTGTTAATATGGTCATGGACTTTTATATAACAAGTACATGTTAAATGGAAGTTGATTACTGTAATTTTACATGAATTTGAAAGTGATTTGAGAAAACAGAAAATGATATGTATTATTGATTTGGTATTTTTCTGTAATAAAAAATAGTAATATACATAGTTTGTCAATACTGGCATATTACTTAAAATGACAGTTATTTAAACATAACTCCTACACCACACATGAAAAATGGCTAATAATGCCTGAAATAATGCACCTTTGGGAGTTTTACTCCAAACCTATGCTTTTTTAAATCTTGCAAATGCAAAAATTTGTTTTTTATTCAATATGACTACAATAGTCTTAGAATCCTGAGATAATGCGAAAAAAGCAATAAAAATGTATTCCAACATAACTTCTAAACAACACATGCAAAATGGCTAGTAATGCCTAGAGATATGTATTTTTGTTAGTTGTACTAGAAAAATGATCTTTTTTAAGGTTTGCAAAGACACAAGTTAGTTTTTTTATTCCATATAACAGTGTAACTGTCATACTAAATATGAAAGGTTTATAATCATAACTCCAAAACCAAACATAACATTTGTCTAAAAAAGCCTGTAATATTGAATATTCAATATAACAGTGTAACTGTCATATTAAATATGAAATGTTTATAATCATAACTCCAAAACCAAACTTGAAATTTGTCTAAAAAAGCCTGTAATGTTGAATTTATGTGGGTTTTAGCAGAATCAGGTATTTTGGAAATGTTCACAAATACAACAATTAGGTTTTGCTGGCCTCATATTGGTCACACGCAAAATGACAGTTTTTGAAACATAACTCAAAAAGTAGAAATGCAAAATGTCTAATAATGCATGAAGAAATGTATCTTAGACAGTTTTACTGGAAAAAAAACATTTGGTAAGATTTGCGAAAAAAAAAGGATTTTTTTACTAAATTTGACAGTAATGTACTTATAATCCTGAGATAATGCGAAAAAAGCAATAAAAATGTATTCCAACATAATTCCTAATCCAAACGTGCAAAATGTCTAAAAATGCCTGTGATATTAAATACATATGAGTTTTACTAGATACAGTTGTTTTTCTATTGTTTGCAAATACAAAGCATATGCTTTTTTAATCTTGCAAATGCAAAAAGTAGTTTTTTACTCAATATGATTATAATGTTCTTAGAATATTGAGATAATGCAAAAAAAGCAATAACAATGTATTCCAAAATAACACCTAATCCAAACGTGCAAAATGTCAAAAAATTCCTGTGATATTGAATACATGTTATACAGTCATATTGAGTAAAACCTAGTTTTTGTATTTCTGATTCTTTCCAAAAAACCGGTTCTGTTAAAACTCACATAAATTCAATATTACAGGCTTTTTTAGAAAAATTTCACGTTTAGTTTTGGAGTTATGATTATAAACCTCTCATATTTAGTATGACAGTTACACTGTTATATTGAATAAAAAAACGAACTTGTGTCTTTGCAAACCTTACAAATGATCATTTTTCTAGTACAACTAACAAAAATACACATCTCTACGCATTATTAGCCATTTTTCATGTGTTGTCTAGAAGTTATGTTTGAATACATTTGTGTTGCTTTTTTCGCATCATCACAGGATACTAAGAACATTATAGTCATATTGAGTAAAAAACTACTTTTTGCATTTGCAAGATTTAAAAAAGCATATGCTTCGAGTGAAACCCCCAAAGATGCATTATTTCAGGCATTATTAGCCATTTTCCATGTGTGGTGTAGGACTTATGTTTAAATAACTGTCATATTGAATGTTTCAGTATACAGTCAAATTGAGTAAAACCTAAATTTTGTATTTGCAAACCATAAAAAAACAACTGTATTTAGTAAAAGTAACAATTATTCAATATCACAGGCATTTTTAGACATTTTGCACGTTTGGTTTAGGAGTTATGTTGGAATACATTTTTATTGCTTTTTTCGCATTATCTCAGGATTCTAAGAACATTATAGTCATATTGAGTAAAAAACTACTTTTTGCATTTGCAAGATTTAAAAAAGCATATGTTTCGAGTAAAACTCCCAAAGATGCATTATTTCAGGCATTATTAGCCATTTTCATGTAGGAGTAATGTTTAAATAACTGTCATATTGAGTGTTACAGTATACAGTCATATTGAGTAAAACCTTCATTTTGTATTTGCAAACCATAGAAAAACAACTGTATCAAATAAAACTAACAATTATTCAATATCAAAGGCATTTCTAGACATTTAGTACGATTGGTTTAGGAATTATATTGGAATACATGTTTATTGCTTTTTTCGCATTATCTCAGGATTCTAAGAATATTATAGTCATATTGAGTAAAAAACTACTTTTTGCATTTGCAAAGTTTAAAAAAGCATATGCTTCCAGTAAAACTCCAAAATATGCATTATGTCAGGCATTATTAGCCATTTTTCATGTGTTGTGTGGGATTTATGTTTAAATAACTGTTATACTGAGTGTTACAGTATACAGTCATATTGACTAAACCCTCATTTTTGTATTTGCAAACCATAGAAAAACAACTGTATCTAGTAAAACTCACATGTATTCAATACCAGAGACATTTTTAGACATTATGCACGTTTGGATTAGGAATTATGTTGGAATACATTTTTATTGTTTTTGTTCGCTTTATCTCAGGATTCTTAGTACATTACTGTCAAATTGAGTACAAACTTATATTTTGTTTTTGCAAATATTGCCAAATGTTTTGTTTTTTTCAGGAAAACTCTCTAAAATGCATTTCTTCAGGGATTATTTGACATTTTGCATGTGTGGTGTAGGAGTTATGTTTAAATAACTGTCATATTGAGTGTTACAGTATACAGTCACATTGAGTAAAACTTATATTTTGTATTTGCAAACCATAGAAAAACAACTGCATCTAGTATAACTAACATTAATTCAATATCACAGGCATTTTTAGACATTTTGCACATTTGGATTCGCAGTTATGTTGGAATACATTTTTATTGCTTTTTTCGCATTATCTCAGGAATCTAAGAACATTAATGTCATGTTGAGTAACAAAACAACTTTTTGCATTTGCAAAATTTAAAAAATTTATGCTTTGAGTAAAACTCCCAAAGATGCATTATTTCAGGCATTATTAGACATTTTTCATGTGTGGTGTAGGAGTTATGTTTAAATAACTGTCATATTGAGTGTTACATTATACAGTCATATTGAGTAAAACCTCGTTTTTGTATTTGCAAACAATAAAAAAAACCTGTATCTAGTAAAACTCACATTTATTCAATATCACAGGCATTTTTAGACATTTTGAACGTTTGAATTAGGAATTTTGTTGGAATACCTTTTAATTGCTTTTTTCACATTATCTCAGGATTCTAAGTACATTACTGTCAAATTAGTAGAAAAATACTTTTTGTTTTCGCCAAACTTACCAAAAGTTTTTTTTCCGGAAAAACTCTCTAAGATACATTTCTTCCGGCATTTTTAGACATGTTGCATTTCTACTTTTGGAGTTATGTTTCAAAAACTGTCATTTTGGCGTGGCGCAGTGGGGAGAGTGGCCTTGCGCAACCCGAGCGTAAAACTTCATTTTTGTATTTGCAAACCATAAAAAAAACCTATATCTAGTAAAACTCACATTTATTCAATATCACAGGCATTTTTAGACATTTTGAACGTTTGAATTAGGAATTATGTTGGAATACCTTTTAATTTTTTTTTTTTGCATTATCTCAGGATTCTAAGTACATTACTGTCAAATTAGTAGAAAAATACTTTTTGTTTTCGCCAACCTTACCAAATGTTTTTTTTTTCCAGAAAAACTTTTAAAGATACATTTCTTCAGGCATTTTTAGACATGTTGCATTTCTACTTTTGGAGTTATGTTTCAAAAACTGTCATTTTGAGTGTGACCAATATGAGGCCAGGAAAACCTAATTTTTGTATTTGTGAACCTCTCCAAAATACCTGATTCTGTTAAAACTCACATAAATTCAATATTATAGGCTTTTTAGACAAATTTCAAGTTTGGTTTTGGAGTTATGATTATAAACCTTTTATATTTAGTATGACTGTTACACTGTTATATTGAATCAAAAAACTAACTTGTGTCTTTGCAAACCTTACAAAAGATAATTTTTCTAGTACAACTAACAAAAATACATATCTCTAGGCATTATTAGCCATTTTGCATGTGCTTTTTAGAAGTTATGTTTGAACACATTTTTTTTACTTATGTCAGGATTGTAAGCCTTTGTAGTCATATCGGATAAAAAACTACTTTTTGCATTTGCAATATTTAAAAAAGCATATGTTTCGAGTAAAACTCCCAAAGATGCATTATTTCAGGCATTATTAGCCGTTTTTCATGTGTGGTGTTAGAGTTATGTTTAAATAACTGTCATATTGAGTGTTACAGTATACAGTCATATTGAGTAAAACCTCATTTTTGTTTTTGCAAACAATAAAAAACAACAACTGTGTCTAGTAGAACTCACATGTATTCAATATCACAGGCATTTTTAGACATTTTGCACGTTTGGATTAGGAGTTATGTTTTTATTGCTTTTTTCGCATTATCTCAGGAATCTAAGAACATTATAGTCATGTTGAGTAAAAAACTACTTTTTGCTTTTGAAAAATTTAAAAAAGCTAATGCTTCGAGTAAAACTCCAAAAGATGCATTATTTCAGGCATTATTAGCCATTTTGCATGTGTAGTGTAGGAGTAATGTTTAAATAACTGTCATATTTAGTGTTACAGTATACAGTCATATTGAGTAAAACCTAAATTTTGTATTTGCAAACCATAAAAAAACAACTGTAACTAGTAAAACTAACAATTATTCAATATCACAGGCATTTCTAGACATTTTGCACTATTGGATTAGGAATAATGTTGGAATACATTTTTATTGCTTTTTTCGCATTATCTCAGGATTCTAAGAACATTATAATCATGTTGAGTAAAAAACTACTTTTTGCATTTGCAAAATTTAAAAAAGCATTTGCTTCCAGTAAAACTCCCAAAGATGCATTATTTCAGGCACTATTAGCCATTTTTCATGTGTTGTGTAGGATTTATGTTTAAATAACTGTTATATTGAGTGTTACAGTATACAGTCATATTGACTAAAACCTCATTTTTGTATTTGCAAACCATAGAACAACAACTGTATCTAGTAAAACTCACATGTATTCAATATCATAGGCATTTTTAGGCATTTTGCACGTTTGGATTAGGAATTATGTTGGAATACATTTTTATTGATTTTTTTCGCTTTATCTCAGGATTCTAAGAACATTGTCAAATTGAGTAAAAAATTATATTTTGTTTTTTCAGGAAAACTCTCAAAGATGCATTTCTTCAGGCATTATTAGACATTTTGCATGCATATTTTTGGAGTTTTGTTTTCAAAACCGTCATTTTGAGTGTGACCAATATGAGGCCCGTACAATTGACCACTAAATGGTAACACCCGAATAAGTTTTTCAACTTGTTTAAGTCGGGGTCCACGCTAATCAATTCATGGTTAAAAAAAAGTGATTTCCTTGACCGAGCATCAAACCCGGATCGCGACGGTGAGCGCATTGAATCCTAACCACTAGACTGTACCATCAAGTACAGCCAGGAACAACACTTTACGTTACTAACCAATATAAATAAACCATTTATATATACACGTCAGTAGGCTAAATGAAACTCTTCAACATAACATTTCACTATGTATATATATTTCCCAATGGTTCACCTGCCCGAATCTATTTAAAATCTATTTTTTCGTCAATTCACCCGCCCTACCTGCTGTTTATCCGCGGACTCCACGGTTGTGACCGTAAACCGCGCATCTCTACTAGATACAGTTGTTTTTTTATTGTTTGCAAATACAAAAATTTGGTTTTACTCAATATGACTGTATACAATATGACAGTTATTTTTACATAACTCCTACACCACACATGAAAAATGGCTAATAATGCCTGAAAAAATGCACCTTTGGGAGTTTTACTCGAAACATATGCTTTTTTAAATCTTGCAAATGCAAAAAGTTTTTTACTCAATATGACGATAATGTTCTTAGAATCTTGAGATAATGTGACAAAAGCAATAAAAATGTTTTCAAACATCCCTTCCAAACAACAAATGCAAAATGACTAATAATGCCTGGAGATATGTATCTTTGTCAGCGGTACTAGAAAAATTAGGAAAGATTTGTAATACATTTTTATTGCTTTTTTCGCATTATCTCAGGATTGTAAGTATGATACTGTCAAATTGAGTAAAACATTACTTGTTGTTTTTGCAAACCTTGCCAAATGTTTCTTTCCAGTAAAACTCTTAAAGATACACATCTTCAGGCGTTATTAGACATTTTGCATGTCTATTTTTGGAATTATGTTTCAAAAACTTTCTTATTGAGTTTGACAGTATACTGTCATAGTGAATAAAACCTAATTTCTGTATTTGTGAACCTTTCCAAAATACTTGATTCTTGTAAAACTCACATAAATTCAATATTACAGGCTTTTTTTGACAGAAATTATGTTTGGTTTTGGAGTTATGTCTATAAACCTTTCATATTTAGTATGACAAATATACAGCTGTTTTGAATTACAAAACAACTTTATGTCTTTGCAAACCTTACAAATGATCATTTTTCTAGTACAACTGACAAAGATGAATATCTCCAGACATTATAAGCCATTGTGCATGTGTGGTTTATAAGTTATGTTTGAATACATTTTTATTGCTTTTTTCGCATTATCTCAGGATTGTAGAAACCTTACTGTCTTATTGAATAAAAAACTACTTTTTGCATTTGCAAGATTTTAAAAAGCATATGTTTCGATCAAAACTCCCGAAGATGCATTATTTCAGGCATTATTAGCCATTTTTCATGTGTGGTTTAGAAGTTATGTTTAAATAACTGTCATATTGAGTGTTACAGTATACAATCATATTGAGTAGAACCACATTTTTGTAGTTGCAAACCATAGAAAAACAATCTTTTTTAATACAACTCACATTGATTCAATATCACAGGCATTTTTAGAAATGTTGCACATTTGGATTAGGAATTATGTTGGAATACATTTTTATTGCTTTTTTCGCATTATCTCAGGATTCTAAGATCTTTATTGTCATACTGAGTAAAAAACGACTTTGTCCATTTTCAAAATTTAAAAAAGCACATGTTTCAAGTAAAACTCTCAGAGATACATTATTTCAGGCATTATTGGCCATTTTTCATGTGTGGTTTAGAAGTTATGTTTAAATAACTGTAATATTGAGTGTTACAGTATAGAGTCATATTGAATAAAACATCATTTTTGATTTGCAAACCATATACAAATAACTGTTCCTGGTAAAACTCCCATGGATTTAATCTCACATTCTTTTTTAGACATTTTGCACGTTTGGATTAGGAATGATTTGTAATACATTTTTATTGTTTTTTTCGCATTATCTCAGGATTGTAAGTATGATACTGTCAAATTGAGTAAAACATTACTTGTTGTTTTTGCAAACCTTGCCAAATGTTTCTTTCCAGTAAAACTCTTAAAGATACATATCTTCAGGCGTTATTAGACATTTAGCATGTGTATTTTTGGAATTATGTTTCAAAAACTTTCTTATTGAGTTTGACAGTATACTGTCATAGTGAATAAAACCTAATTTCTGTATTTGTGAACCTTTCCAAAATACTTGATTCTTGTAAAACTCACATAAATTCAATATTACAGGCTTTTTCTTGACAGAAATTATGTTTGGTTTTGGAGTTATGTCTATAAACCTTTCATATTTAGTATGACAAATATACAGCTGTTTTGAATTACAAAACAACTTTATGTCTTTGCAAACCTTACAAATGATCATTTTTCTAGTACAACTGACAAAGATGAATATCTCCAGACATTATAAGCCATTTTGCATGTGTGGTTTAAAAGTTATGTTTGAATACATTTTTATTGATTTTTTTGCATTATCTCAGGATTGTAGAAACCTTACTGTCTTATTGAATAAAAAACTACTTTTTGCATTTGCAAGATTTTAAAAAGCATATGTTTCGATCAAAACTCCCGAAGATGCATTATTTCAGGCATTATTAGCGATTTTTCATGTGTGGTTTAGAAGTTATTTTTAAATAACTGTCATATTGAGTGTTACAGTATACAGTCATATTGAGTAGAACCTAATTTTTGTAGTTGCAAACCATAGAAAAACAATCTTTTTTAGTAAAACTCACATTGATTCAATATCACAGGCATTTTTAGAAATTTTGCACATTTGGATTAGGAATTATGTTGGAATACATTTTTATTGCTTTTTTCGCATTATCTCAGGATTCTAAGATCTTTATTGTCATACTGAGTAAAAAACTACTTTGTCCATTTTCAAAATTTAAAAAAGCACATGTTTCAAGTAAAACTCTCAGAGATACATTATTTCAGGCATTATTGGCCATTTTTCATGTGTGGTTTAGAAGTTATGTTTAAATAACTGTAATATTGAGTGTTACAGTATAGAGTCATATTGAATAAAACATAATTTTCTATTTGCAAACCATATACAAATAACTGTTCCTGGTAAAACTCCCATGGATTCAATTTCACATTCTTTTTTAGACATTTTGCACATTTGGATTAGGAATCATTTGTAATACATTTTTATTGCTTTTTTCGCATTATCTCAGGATTGTAAGTATGATACTGTCAAATTGAGTAAAACATTACTTGTTGTTTTTGCAAACCTTGCCAAATGTTTCTTTCCAGTAAAACTCTTAAAGATACATATCTTCAGGCGTTATTAGACATTTTGCATGTGTATTTTTGGAATTATGTTTCAAAAACTTTCTTATTGAGTTTGACAGTATACTGTCATAGTGAATAAAACCTAATTTCTGTATTTGTGAACCTTTCCAAAACACTTGATTATTGTAAAACTCACATAAATTCAATATTACAGGCTTTTTTTTGACAGAAATTATGTTTGGTTTTGGAGTTATGTCTATAAACATTTCATATTTAGTATGACAAATATACAGCTTTTTTGAATTACAAAACAACTTTATGTCTTTGCAAACCTTACAAATGATCATTTTTCTAGTACAACTGACAAAGATGAATATCTCCAGACATTATAAGCCATTTTGCATGTGTTGTTTATAAGTTATGTTTGAATACATTTTTATTGCTTTTTTCGCATTATCTCAGGATTGTAGAAACCTTACTGTCTTATTGAATAAAAAACTACTTTTTGCATTTGCAAGTTTTTAAAAAGCATATGTTTCGATCAAAACTCCCGAAGATGCATTATTTCAGGCACTATTAGCCATTTTTCATGAGTGGTTTAGAAGTTATGTTTAAATAACTGTCATATTGAGTGTTACAGTATACAATCATATTGAGTAGAACCTAATTTTTGTAGTTGCAAACCATAGAAAAACAATCTTTTTTAGTGAAACTCACATTGATTCAATATCACAGGCATTTTTAGAAATTTTGCACATTTGGATTAGGAATTATGTTGGAATACATTTTTATTGCTTTTTTCGCATTATCTCAGGATTCTAAGATCTTTATTGTCATACTGAGTAAAAAACTACTTTGTCCATTTTCAAAATTTAAAAAAGCACATGTTTCAAGTAAAACTCTCAGAGATACATTATTTCAGGCATAGTTGGCCATTTTTCATGTGTGGTTTAGAAGTTATGTTTAAATAACTGTAATATTGAGTGTTACAGTATACAGTCATATTGAGTAGAACCTAATTTTTGTAGTTGCAAACCATAGAAAAACAATCTTTTTTAGTAAAACTCACATTGATTCAATATCACAGGCATTTTTAGAAATTTTGCACATTTGGATTAGGAATTATGTTGGAATACATTTTTATTGCTTTTTTCGCATTATCTCAGGATTCTAAGATCTTTATTGTCATGCTGAGTAAAAAACTACTTTGTCCATTTTCAAAATTTAAAAAAGCACATGTTTTAAGTAAAACTCTCAGAGATACATTATTTCAGGCATTATTGGCAATTTTTCATGTGTGGTTTAGAAGTTATGTTTAAATAACTGTAATATTGAGTGTTACAGTATAATGTCATATTGAATAAAACATAATTTTTGATTTGCAAACCATATAAAAATAACTGTTCCTAGTAAAACTCCCATGGATTCAATTTCACATTCTTTTTTAGACATTTTGCACGTTTGGATTAGGAATGATTTGTAATACATTTTTATTGCTTTTTTCGCATTATCTCAGGATTGTAAGTATGATACTGTCAAATTGAGTAAAACATTACTTGTTGTTTTTGCAAACCTTGCCAAATGTTTCTTTCCAGTAAAACTCTTAAAGATACACATCTTCAGGCGTTATTAGACATTTTGCATGTCTATTTTTGGAATTATGTTTCAAAAACTTTCTTATTGAGTTTGACAGTATACTGTCATAGTGAATAAAACCTAATTTCTGTATTTGTGAACCTTTCCAAAATACTTGATTCTTGTAAAACTCACATAAATTCAATATTACAGGCTTTTTTTGACAGAAATTATGTTTGGTTTTGGAGTTATGTCTATAAACCTTTCATATTTAGTATGACAAATATACAGCTGTTTTGAATTACAAAACAACTTTATGTCTTTGCAAACCTTACAAATGATCATTTTTCTAGTACAACTGACAAAGATGAATATCTCCAGACATTATAAGCCATTGTGCATGTGTGGTTTATAAGTTATGTTTGAATACATTTTTATTGCTTTTTTCGCATTATCTCAGGATTGTAGAAACCTTACTGTCTTATTGAATAAAAAACTACTTTTTGCATTTGCAAGATTTTAAAAAGCATATGTTTCGATCAAAACTCCCGAAGATGCATTATTTCAGGCATTATTAGCCATTTTTCATGTGTGGTTTAGAAGTTATGTTTAAATAACTGTCATATTGAGTGTTACAGTATACAATCATATTGAGTAGAACCACATTTTTGTAGTTGCAAACCCTAGAAAAACAATCTTTTTTAATACAACTCACATTGATTCAATATCACAGGCATTTTTAGAAATGTTGCACATTTGGATTAGGAATTATGTTGGAATACATTTTTATTGCTTTTTTCGCATTATCTCAGGATTCTAAGATCTTTATTGTCATACTGAGTAAAAAACGACTTTGTCCATTTTCAAAATTTAAAAAAGCACATGTTTCAAGTAAAACTCTCAGAGATACATTATTTCAGGCATTATTGGCCATTTTTCATGTGTGGTTTAGAAGTTATGTTTAAATAACTGTAATATTGAGTGTTACAGTATAGAGTCATATTGAATAAAACATCATTTTTGATTTGCAAACCATATACAAATAACTGTTCCTGGTAAAACTCCCATGGATTTAATCTCACATTCTTTTTTAGACATTTTGCACGTTTGGATTAGGAATGATTTGTAATACATTTTTATTGTTTTTTTCGCATTATCTCAGGATTGTAAGTATGATACTGTCAAATTGAGTAAAACATTACTTGTTGTTTTTGCAAACCTTGCCAAATGTTTCTTTCCAGTAAAACTCTTAAAGATACATATCTTCAGGCGTTATTAGACATTTAGCATGTGTATTTTTGGAATTATGTTTCAAAAACTTTCTTATTGAGTTTGACAGTATACTGTCATAGTGAATAAAACCTAATTTCTGTATTTGTGAACCTTTCCAAAATACTTGATTCTTGTAAAACTCACATAAATTCAATATTACAGGCTTTTTCTTGACAGAAATTATGTTTGGTTTTGGAGTTATGTCTATAAACCTTTCATATTTAGTATGACAAATATACAGCTGTTTTGAATTACAAAACAACTTTATGTCTTTGCAAACCTTACAAATGATCATTTTTCTAGTACAACTGACAAAGATGAATATCTCCAGACATTATAAGCCATTTTGCATGTGTGGTTTAAAAGTTATGTTTGAATACATTTTTATTGCTTTTTTCGCATTATCTCAGGATTGTAGAAACCTTACTGTCTTATTGAATAAAAAACTACTTTTTGCATTTGCAAGATTTTAAAAAGCATATGTTTCGATCAAAACTCCCGAAGATGCATTATTTCAGGCATTATTAGCGATTTTTCATGTGTGGTTTAGAAGTTATTTTTAAATAACTGTCATATTGAGTGTTACAGTATACAGTCATATTGAGTAGAACCTAATTTTTGTAGTTGCAAACCATAGAAAAACAATCTTTTTTAGTAAAACTCACATTGATTCAATATCACAGGCATTTTTAGAAATTTTGCACATTTGGATTAGGAATTATGTTGGAATACATTTTTATTGCTTTTTTCGCATTATCTCAGGATTCTAAGATCTTTATTGTCATACTGAGTAAAAAACTACTTTGTCCATTTTCAAAATTTAAAAAAGCACATGTTTCAAGTAAAACTCTCAGAGATACATTATTTCAGGCATTATTGGCCATTTTTCATGTGTGGTTTAGAAGTTATGTTTAAATAACTGTAATATTGAGTGTTACAGTATAGAGTCATATTGAATAAAACATAATTTTCTATTTGCAAACCATATACAAATAACTGTTCCTGGTAAAACTCCCATGGATTCAATTTCACATTCTTTTTTAGACATTTTGCACATTTGGATTAGGAATCATTTGTAATACATTTTTATTGCTTTTTTCGCATTATCTCAGGATTGTAAGTATGATACTGTCAAATTGAGTAAAACATTACTTGTTGTTTTTGCAAACCTTGCCAAATGTTTCTTTCCAGTAAAACTCTTAAAGATACATATCTTCAGGCGTTATTAGACATTTTGCATGTGTATTTTTGGAATTATGTTTCAAAAACTTTCTTATTGAGTTTGACAGTATACTGTCATAGTGAATAAAACCTAATTTCTGTATTTGTGAACCTTTCCAAAACACTTGATTATTGTAAAACTCACATAAATTCAATATTACAGGCTTTTTTTTGACAGAAATTATGTTTGGTTTTGGAGTTATGTCTATAAACATTTCATATTTAGTATGACAAATATACAGCTTTTTTGAATTACAAAACAACTTTATGTCTTTGCAAACCTTACAAATGATCATTTTTCTAGTACAACTGACAAAGATGAATATCTCCAGACATTATAAGCCATTTTGCATGTGTTGTTTATAAGTTATGTTTGAATACATTTTTATTGCTTTTTTCGCATTATCTCAGGATTGTAGAAACCTTACTGTCTTATTGAATAAAAAACTACTTTTTGCATTTGCAAGTTTTTAAAAAGCATATGTTTCGATCAAAACTCCCGAAGATGCATTATTTCAGGCACTATTAGCCATTTTTCATGAGTGGTTTAGAAGTTATGTTTAAATAACTGTCATATTGAGTGTTACAGTATACAATCATATTGAGTAGAACCTAATTTTTGTAGTTGCAAACCATAGAAAAACAATCTTTTTTAGTGAAACTCACATTGATTCAATATCACAGGCATTTTTAGAAATTTTGCACATTTGGATTAGGAATTATGTTGGAATACATTTTTATTGCTTTTTTCGCATTATCTCAGGATTCTAAGATCTTTATTGTCATACTGAGTAAAAAACTACTTTGTCCATTTTCAAAATTTAAAAAAGCACATGTTTCAAGTAAAACTCTCAGAGATACATTATTTCAGGCATAGTTGGCCATTTTTCATGTGTGGTTTAGAAGTTATGTTTAAATAACTGTAATATTGAGTGTTACAGTATACAGTCATATTGAGTAGAACCTAATTTTTGTAGTTGCAAACCATAGAAAAACAATCTTTTTTAGTAAAACTCACATTGATTCAATATCACAGGCATTTTTAGAAATTTTGCACATTTGGATTAGGAATTATGTTGGAATACATTTTTATTGCTTTTTTCGCATTATCTCAGGATTCTAAGATCTTTATTGTCATGCTGAGTAAAAAACTACTTTGTCCATTTTCAAAATTTAAAAAAGCACATGTTTTAAGTAAAACTCTCAGAGATACATTATTTCAGGCATTATTGGCAATTTTTCATGTGTGGTTTAGAAGTTATGTTTAAATAACTGTAATATTGAGTGTTACAGTATAATGTCATATTGAATAAAACATAATTTTTGATTTGCAAACCATATAAAAATAACTGTTCCTAGTAAAACTCCCATGGATTCAATTTCACATTCTTTTTTAGACATTTTGCACGTTTGGATTAGGAATGATTTGTAATACATTTTTATTGCTTTTTTCGCATTATCTCAGGATTGTAAGTATGATACTGTCAAATTGAGTAAAACATTACTTGTTGTTTTTGCAAACCTTGCCAAATGTTTCTTTCCAGTAAAACTCTTAAAGATGCATATCTTCAGGCGTTATTAGACATTTTGCATGTGTATTTTTGGAATTATGTTTCAAAAACTTTCTTATTGAGTTTGACAGTATACTGTCATAGTGAATAAAACCTAATTTCTGTATTTGTGAACCTTTCCAAAATTCTTGATTCTTGTAAAACTCACATAAATTCAATATTACAGGCTTTTTTTGACAGAAATTATGTTTGGTTTTGGAGTTATGTCTATAAACCTTTCATATTTAGTATGACAAATATACAGCTGTTTTGAATTACAAAACAACTTTATGTCTTTGCAAACCTTACAAATGATCATTTTTCTAGTACAACTGACAAAGATGAATATCTCCAGACATTATAAGCCATTTTGCATGTGTTGTTTATAAGTTATGTTTGAATACATTTTTATTGCTTTTTTCGCATTATCTCAGGATTGTAGAAACCTTACTGTCTTATTGAATAAAAAACTACTTTTTGCATTTGCAAGTTTTTAAAAAGCATATGTTTCGATCAAAACTCCCGAAGATGCATTATTTCAGGCATTATTAGCCATTTTTCATGTGTGGTTTAGAAGTTATGTTTAAATAACTGTCATATTGAGTGTTACAGTATACAATCATATTGAGTAGAACCTAATTTTTGTAGTTGCAAACCATAGAAAAACAATCTTTTTTAGTAAAACTCACATTGATTCAATATCACAGGCATTTTTAGAAATTTTGCACATTTGGATTAGGAATTATGTTGGAATACATTTTTATTGCTTTTTTCGCATTATCTCAGGATTCTAAGATCTTTATTGTCATACTGAGTAAAAAACTACTTTGTCCATTTTCAAAATTTAAAAAAGCACATGTTTCAAGAACAACTCTCAGAGATACATTATTTCAGGCATTATTGGCCATTTTTCATGTGTGGTTTAGAAGTTATGTTTAAATAACTGTAATATTGAGTGTTACAGTATAGAGTCATATTGAATAAAACATAATTTTTGATTTGCAAACCATATAAAAATAACTGTTCCTGGTAAAACTCCCATGGATTCAATTTCACATTCTTTTTTAGACATTTTGCACTTTTGGATTAGGAATGATTTGTAATACATTTTTATTGCTTTTTTCGCATTATCTCAGGATTGTAAGTATGATACTGTCAAATTGAGTAAAACATTACTTGTTGTTTTTGCAAACCTTGCCAAATGTTTCTTTCCAGTAAAACTCTTAAAGATACATATCTTCAGGCGTTATTAGACATTTTGCATGTGTATTTTTGGAATTATGTTTCAAAAACTTTCTTATTGAGTTTGACAGTATACTGTCATAGTGAATAAAACCTAATTTCTGTATTTGTGAACCTTTCCAAAATACTTGATTATTGTAAAACTCACATAAATTCAATATTACAGGCTTTTTTTGACAGAAATTATGTTTGGTTTTGGAGTTATGTCTATAAACCTTTCATATTTAGTATGACAAATATACAGCTGTTTTGAATTACAAAACAACTTTATGTCTTTGCAAACCTTACAAATGATCATTTTTCTAGTACAACTGACAAAGATGAATATCTCCAGACATTATAAGCCATTTTGCATGTGTTGTTTATAAGTTATGTTTGAATACATTTTTATTGCTTTTTTCGCATTATCTCAGGATTCTAGAAACCTTACTGTCTTATTGAATAAAAAACTACTTTTTGCATTTGCAAGTTTTTAAAAAGCATATGTTTCGATCAAAACTCCCGAAGATGCATTATTTCAGGCATTATTAGCCATTTTTCATGTGTGGTTTAGAAGTTATGTTTAAATAACTGTCATATTGAGTGTTACAGTATACAATCATATTGAGTAGAACCTAATTTTTGTAGTTGCAAACCATAGAAAAACAATCTTTTTTAGTGAAACTCACATTGATTCAATATCACAGGCATTTTTAGAAATTTTGCACATTTGGATTAAGAATTATGTTGGAATACATTTTTATTGCTTTTTTCGCATTATCTCAGGATTCTAAGATCTTTATTGTCATACTGAGTAAAAAACTACTTTGTCCATTTTCAAAATTTAAAAAAGCACATGTTTCAAGTAAAACTCTCAGAGATACATTATTTCAGGCATAATTGGCCATTTTTCATGTGTGGTTTAGAAGTTATGTTTAAATAACTGTAATATTGAGTGTTACAGTATAGAGTCATATTGAATAAAACATAATTTTTGATTTGCAAACCATATACAAATAACTGTTCCTGGTAAAACTCCCATGGATTCAATTTCACATTCTTTTTTAGACATTTTGCACGTTTGGATTAGGAATGATTTGTAATACATTTTTATTGTTTTTTTCGCATTATCTCAGGATTGTAAGTATGATACTGTCAAATTGAGTAAAACATTACTTGTTGTTTTTGCAAACCTTGCCAAATGTTCCTTTCCAATAAAACTCTTAAAGATACATATCTTCAGGCGTTATTAGACATTTTGCATGTGTATTTTTGTAATGATGTTTCAAAAACGTTCTTATTGAGTTTGACAGTATACTGTCATAGTGAATAAAACCTAATTTCTGTATTTGTGAACCTTTCCAAAATACTTGATTCTTGTAAAACTCACATAAATTATATATCACAGGCTTTTTTTGACAGAAATTATGTTTGGTTTTGGAGTCATGTCTATAAACCTTTCATATTTAGTATGACAAATATACATCTGTTTTGAATTACAAAACAACTTTATGTCTTTGCAAACCTTACAAATGATCATTTTTCTAGTACAACTGACAAAGATGAATATCTCCAGACATTATAAGCCATTTTGCATGTGTGGTTTATAAGTTATGTTTGAATACATTTTTATTGCTTTTTTCGCATTATCTCAGGATTGTAGAAACCTTACTGTCTTATTGAATAAAACACTACTTTTTGCATTTGCAAGATTTTAAAAAGCATATGTTTCGATCAAAACTCCCGAAGATGCATTATTTCCGGCATTATTAGCCATTTTTCATGTGTGGTTTAGAAGTTATGTTTAAATAACTGTCATATTGAGTGTTACAGTATACAATCATATTGAGTAGAACCAAATTTTTGTAGTTGCAAACCATAGAAAAACAATCTTTTTTAGTACAACTCACATTGATTCAATATCACAGGCATTTTTAGAAATTTTGCACATTTGGATTAGGAATTATGTTGGAATACATTTTTATTGCTTTTTTCGCATTATCTCAGGATTCTAAGATCTTTATTGTCATACTGAGTAAAAAACGACTTTGTCCATTTTCAAAATTTAAAAAAGCACATGTTTCAAGTAAAACTCTCAGAGATACATTATTTCAGGCATTATTGGCCATTTTTCATGTGTGGTTTAGAAGTTATGTTTAAATAACTGTAATATTGAGTGTTACAGTATAGAGTCATATTGAATAAAACATAATTTTTGATTTGCAAACCATATACAAATAACTGTTCCTGGTAAAACTCCCATGGATTCAATTTCACATTCTTTTTTAGACATTTTGCACGTTTGGATTAGGAATGATTTGTAATACATTTTTATTGTTTTTTTCGCATTATCTCAGGATTGTAAGTATGATACTGTCAAATTGAGTAAAACATTACTTGTTGTTTTTGCAAACCTTGCCAAATGTTTCTTTCCAGTAAAACTCTTAAAGATACATATCTTCAGGCGTTATTAGACATTTTGCATGTGTATTTTTGGAATTATGTTTCAAAAACTTTCTTATTGAGTTTGACAGTATACTGTCATAGTGAATAAAACCTAATTTCTGTATTTGTGAACCTTTCCAAAATACTTGATTCTTGTAAAACTCACATAAAATCAATATTACAGGTTTTTTTTTGACAGAAATTATGTTTGGTTTTGGAGTTATGTCTATAAACCTTTCATTTTTAGTATGACAAATATACAGCTGTTTTGAATTACAAAACAACTTTATGTCTTTGCAAATCTTACAAATGATCATTTTTCTAGTACAACTGACAAAGATGAATATCTCCAGACATTATAAGCCATTTTGCATGTGTGGTTTAAAAGTTATGTTTGAATACATTTTTATTGCTTTTTTCGCATTATCTCAGGATTGTAGAAACCTTACTGTCTTATTGAATAAAAAACTACTTTTTGCATTTGCAAGTTTTTAAAAAGCATATGTTTCGATCAAAACTCCCGAAGATGCATTATTTCAGGCATTATTAGCCATTTTTCATGTGTGGTTTAGAAGTTATGTTTAAATAACTGTCATATTGAGTGTTACAGTATACAATCATATTGAGTAGAACCTAATTTTTGTAGTTGCAAACCATAGAAAAACAATCTTTTTTAGTGAAACTCACATTGATTCAATATCACAGGCATTTTTAGAAATTTTGCACATTTGGATTAGGAATTATGTTGGAATACATTTTTATTGCTTTTTTCGCATTATCTCAGGATTCTAAGATCTTTATTGTCATACTGAGTAAAAAACTACTTTGTCCATTTTCAAAATTTAAAAAAGCACATGTTTCAAGTAAAACTCTCAGAGATACATTATTTCAGGCAGTATTGGCCATTTTTCATGTGTGGTTTTGGAGTTATGTTTAAATAACTGTAATATTGAGTGTTACAGTATAGAGTCATATTGAATAAAACATAATTTTTGATTTGCAAACCATATACAAATAACTGTTCCTGGTAAAACTCCCATGGATTCAATTTCACATTCTTTTTTAGACATTTTGCACGTTTGGAATAGGAATGATTTGTAATACATTTTAATTGTTTTTTTCGCATTATCTCAGGATTGTAAGTATGATACTGTCAAATTGAGTAAAACATTACTTCTTGTTTTTGCAAACCTTGCCAAATGTTTCTTTCCAGTAAAACTCTTAAAGATACATATCTTCAGGCGTTATTAGACATTTTGCATGTGTATTTTTGGAATTATGTTTCAAAAACTTTCTTATTGAGTTTGACAGTATACTGTCATAGTGAATAAAACCTAATTTCTGTATTTGTGAACCTTTCCAAAATACTTGATTCTTGTAAAACTCACATAAATTCAATATTACAGGCTTTTTTTTGACAGAAATTATGTTTGGTTTTGGAGTTATGTCTATAAACCTTTCATTTTTAGTATGACAAATATACAGCTGTTTTGAATTACAAAACAACTTTATGTCTTTGCAAACCTTACAAATGATCATTTTTCTAGTACAACTGACAAAGATGAATATCTCCAGACATTATAAGCCATTTTGCATGTGTGGTTTAAAAGTTATGTTTGAATACATTTGTATTGCTTTTTTCGCATTATCTCAGGATTGTAGAAACCTTACTGTCTTATTGAATAAAAAACTACTTTTTGCATTTGCAAGTTTTTAAAAAGCATATGTTTCGATCAAAACTCCCGAAGATGCATTATTTCAGGCATTATTAGCCATTTTTCATGTGTGGTTTAGAAGTTATGTTTAAATAACTGTCATATTGAGTGTTACAGTATACAATCATATTGAGTAGAACCTAATTTTTGTAGTTGCAAACCATAGAAAAACAATCTTTTTTAGTGAAACTCACATTGATTCAATATCACAGGCATTTTTAGAAATTTTGCACATTTGGATTAGGAATTATGTTGGAATACATTTTTATTGCTTTTTTCGCATTATCTCAGGATTCTAAGATCTTTATTGTCATACTGAGTAAAAAACTACTTTGTCCATTTTCAAAATTTAAAAAAGCACATGTTTCAAGAACAACTCTCAGAGATACATTATTTCAGGCAGTATTGGCCATTTTTCATGTGTGGTTTAGAAGTTATGTTTAAATAACTGTAATATTGAGTGTTACAGTATAGAGTCATATTGAATAAAACATAATTTTTGATTTGCAAACCATATACAAATAACTGTTCCTGGTAAAACTCCCATGGATTCAATTTCACATTCTTTTTTAGACATTTTGCACGTTTGGAATAGGAATGATTTGTAATACATTTAATTGTTTTTTTCGCATTATCTCAGGATTGTAAGTATGATACTGTCAAATTGAGTAAAACATTACTTGTTGTTTTTGCAAACCTTGCCAAATGTTTCTTTCCAATAAAACTCTTAAAGATACATATCTTCAGGCGTCATTAGACATTTTGCATGTGTATTTTTGGAATTATGTTTCAAAAACTTTCTTATTGAGTTTGACAGTATACTGTCATAGTGAATAAAACCTCATTTCTGTATTTGTGAACCTTTCCAAAATACTTGATTCTTGTAAAACTCACATAAATTCAATATTACAGGCTTTTTTTGACAGAAATTATGTTTGGTTTTGGAGTTATGTCTATAAACCTTTCATTTTTAGTATGACAAATATACAGCTGTTTTGAACTACAAAACAACTTTATGTCTTTGCAAACCTTACAAATGATCATTTTTCTTGTACAACTGACAAAGATGAATATCTCCAGACATTATAAGCCATTTTGCATGTGTGGTTTAAAAGTTATGTTTGAATACATTTTTATTGCTTTTTTCGCATTATCTCAGGATTGTAGAAACCTTACTGTCTTATTGAATAAAAAACTACTTTTTGCATTTGCAAGTTTTTAAAAAGCATATGTTTCGATCAAAACTCCCGAAGATGCATTATTTCAGGCATTATTAGCCATTTTTCATGTGTGGTTTAGAAGTTATGTTTAAATAACTGTCATATTGAGTGTTACAGTATACAATCATATTGAGTAGAACCTAATTTTTGTAGTTGCAAACCATAGAAAAACAATCTTTTTTAGTGAAACTCACATTGATTCAATATCACAGGCATTTTTAGAAATTCTGCACATTTGGATTAGGAATTATGTTGGAATACATTTTTATTGCTTTTTTCGCATTATCTCAGGATTCTAAGATCTTTATTGTCATACTGAGTAAAAAACTACTTTGTCCATTTTCAAAATTTAAAAAAGCACATGTTTCAAGAACAACTCTCAGAGATACATTATTTCAGGCAGTATTGGCCATTTTTCATGTGTGGTTTAGAAGTTATGTTTAAATAACTGTAATATTGAGTGTTACAGTATAGAGTCATATTGAATAAAACATAATTTTTGATTTGCAAACCATATACAAATAACTGTTCCTGGTAAAACTCCCATGGATTCAATTTCACATTCTTTTTTAGACATTTTGCACGTTTGGAATAGGAATGATTTGTAATACATTTTAATTGTTTTTTTCGCATTATCTCAGGATTGTAAGTATGATACTGTCAAATTGAGTAAAACATTACTTGTTGTTTTTGCAAACCTTGCCAAATGTTTCTTTCCAGTAAAACTCTTAAAGATACATATCTTCAGGCGTTATTAGACATTTTGCATGTGTATTTTTGGAATTATGTTTCAAAAACTTTCTTATTGAGTTTGACAGTATACTGTCATAGTGAATAAAACCTCATTTCTGTATTTGTGAACCTTTCCAAAATACTTGATTCTTGTAAAACTCACATAAATTCAATATTACAGGCTTTTTTTGACAGAAATTATGTTTGGTTTTGGAGTTATGTCTATAAACCTTTCATATTTAGTATGACAAATATACAGCTGTTTTGAATTACAAAACAACTTTATGTCTTTGCAAACCTTACAAATGATCATTTTTCTAGTACAACTGACAAAGATGAATATCTCCAGACATTATAAGCCATTTTGCATGTGTGGTTTAAAAGTTATGTTTGAATACATTTTTATTGCTTTTTTCGCATTCTTTCAGGATTGTAGAAACCTTACTGTCTTATTGAATAAAAAACTACTTTTTGCATTTGCAAGATTTTAAAAAGCATATTTTTCGATCAAAACTCCCGAAGATGCATTATTTCAGGCATTATTAGCCATTTTTCATTTGTGGTTTAGAAGTTATGTTTAAATAACTGTCATATTCAGTGTTACAGTATACAATCATATTGAGTAGAACCAACTTTTTGTAGTTGCAAACCATAGAAAAACAATCTTTTTTAGTACAACTCACATTGATTCAAAATCACAGGCATTTTTAGAAATTTTGCACATTTGGATTAGGAATTATGTTGGAATACATTTTTATTGCTTTTTTCGCATTATCTCAGGATTCTAAGATCTTTATTGTCATACTGAGTAAAAAACTACTTTGTCCATTTTCAAAATTTAAAAAAGCACATGTTTCAAGTAAAACTCTCAGAGATACATTATTTCAGGCATAATTGGCCATTTTTCATGTGTGGTTTAGAAGTTATGTTTAAATAACTGTAATATTGAGTGTTACAGTATAGAGTCATATTGAATAAAACATCATTTTTGATTTGTAAACCATATACAAATAACTGTTCCTGGTAAAACTCCCATGGATTCAATTTCACATTCTTTTTTAGACATTTTGCACGTTTGGATTAGGAATGATTTGTAATACATTTTTATTGCTTTTTTCGCATTATCTCAGGATTGTAAGTATGATACTGTCAAATTGAGTAAAACATTACTTGTTGTTTTTGCAAACCTTGCCAAATGTTTCTTTCCAGTAAAACTCTTAAAGATACACATCTTCAGGCGTCATTAGACATTTTGCATGTGTATTTTTGGAATTATGTTTCAAAAACTTTCTTATTGAGTTTGACAGTATACTGTCATAGTGAATAAAACCTAATTTCTGTATTTGTGAACCTTTCCAAAATACTTGATTCTTGTAAAACTCACATAAATTCAATATTACAGGCTTTTTTTGACAGAAATTATGTTTGGTTTTGGAGTTATGTCTATAAACCTTTCATATTTAGTATGACAAATATACAGCTGTTTTGAATTACAAAACAACTTTATGTCTTTGCAAACCTTACAAATGATCATTTTTCTAGTACAACTGACAAAGATGAATATCTCCAGACATTATAAGCCATTGTGCATGTGTGGTTTAAAAGTTATGTTTGAATACATTTTTATTGCTTTTTTCGCATTATCTCAGGATTGTAGAAACCTTACTGTCTTATTGAATAAAAAACTACTTTTTGCATTTGCAAGTTTTTAAAAAGCATATGTTTCGATCAAAACTCCCGAAGATGCATTATTTCAGGCATTATTAGCCATTTTTCATGTGTGGTTTAGAAGTTATGTTTAAATAACTGTCATATTGAGTGTTACAGTATACAATCATATTGAGTAGAACCTAATTTGTGTAGTTGCAAACCATAGAAAAACAATCTTTTTTAGTGAAACTCACATTGATTCAATATCACAGGCATTTTTAGAAATTTTGCACATTTGGATTAGGAATTATGTTGGAATACATTTTTATTGCTTTTTTCGCATTATCTCAGGATTCTAAGATCTTTATTGTCATACTGAGTAAAAAACTACTTTGTCCATTTTCAAAATTTAAAAAAGCACATGTTTCAAGAACAACTCTCAGAGATACATTATTTCAGGCAGTATTGGCCATTTTTCATGTGTGGTTTAGAAGTTATGTTTAAATAACTGTAATATTGAGTGTTACAGTATAGAGTCATATTGAATAAAACATAATTTTTGATTTGCAAACCATATACAAATAACTGTTCCTGGTAAAACTCCCATGGATTCAATTTCACATTCTTTTTTAGACATTTTGCACGTTTGGAATAGGAATGATTTGTAATACATTTTAATTGTTTTTTTCGCATTATCTCAGGATTGTAAGTATGATACTGTCAAATTGAGTAAAACATTACTTGTTGTTTTTGCAAACCTTGCCAAATGTTTCTTTCCAGTAAAACTCTTAAAGATACATATCTTCAGGCGTTATTAGACATTTTGCATGTGTATTTTTGGAATTATGTTTCAAAAACTTTCTTATTGAGTTTGACAGTATACTGTCATAGTGAATAAAACCTCATTTCTGTATTTGTGAACCTTTCCAAAATACTTGATTCTTGTAAAACTCACATAAATTCAATATTACAGGCTTTTTTTGACAGAAATTATGTTTGGTTTTGGAGTTATGTCTATAAACCTTTCATATTTAGTATGACAAATATACAGCTGTTTTGAATTACAAAACAACTTTATGTCTTTGCAAACCTTACAAATGATCATTTTTCTAGTACAACTGACAAAGATGAATATCTCCAGACATTATAAGCCATTTTGCATGTGTGGTTTAAAAGTTATGTTTGAATACATTTTTATTGCTTGTTTCGCATTATCTCAGGATTGTAGAAACCTTACTGTCTTATTGAATAAAAAACTACTTTTTGCATTTGCAAGATTTTAAAAAGCATATTTTTCGATCAAAACTCCCGAAGATGCATTATTTCAGGCATTATTAGCCATTTTTCATGTGTGGTTTAGAAGTTATGTTTAAATAACTGTCATATTCAGTGTTACAGTATACAATCATATTGAGTAGAACCAACTTTTTGTAGTTGCAAACCATAGAAAAACAATCTTTTTTAGTACAACTCACATTGATTCAAAATCACAGGCATTTTTAGAAATTTTGCACATTTGGATTAGGAATTATGTTGGAATACATTTTTATTGCTTTTTTCGCATTATCTCAGGATTCTAAGATCTTTATTGTCATACTGAGTAAAAAACTACTTTGTCCATTTTCAAAATTTAAAAAAGCACAAGTTTCAAGTAAAACTCTCAGAGATACATTATTTCAGGCATAATTGGCCATTTTTCATGTGTGGTTTAGAAGTTATGTTTAAATAACTGTAATATTGAGTGTTACAGTATAGAGTCATATTGAATAAAACATCATTTTTGATTTGCAAACCATATACAAATAACTGTTCCTGGTAAAACTCCCATGGATTCAATTTCACATTCTTTTTTAGACATTTTGCACGTTTGGATTAGGAATGATTTGTAATACATTTTTATTGCTTTTTTCGCATTATCTCAGGATTGTAAGTATGATACTGTCAAATTGAGTAAAACATTACTTGTTGTTTTTGCAAACCTTGCCAAATGTTTCTTTCCAGTAAAACTCTTAAAGATACACATCTTCAGGCGTTATTAGACATTTTGCATGTGTATTTTTGGAATTATGTTTCAAAAACTTTCTTATTGAGTTTGACAGTATACTGTCATAGTGAATAAAACCTAATTTCTGTATTTGTGAACCTTTCCAAAATACTTGATTCTTGTAAAACTCACATAAATTCAATATTACAGGCTTTTTTTGACAGAAATTATGTTTGGTTTTGGAGTTATGTCTATAAACCTTTCATATTTAGTATGACAAATATACAGCTGTTTTGAATTACAAAACAACTTTATGTCTTTGCAAACCTTACAAATGATCATTTTTCTAGTACAACTGACAAAGATGAATATCTCCAGACATTATAAGCCATTGTGCATGTGTGGTTTATAAGTTATGTTTGAATACATTTTTATTGCTTTTTTCGCATTATCTCAGGATTGTAGAAACCTTACTGTCTTATTGAATAAAAAACTACTTTTTGCATTTGCAAGATTTTAAAAAGCATATGTTTCGATCAAAACTCCCGAAGATGCATTATTTCAGGCATTATTAGCCATTTTTCATGTGTGGTTTAGAAGTTATGTTTAAATAACTGTCATATTGAGTGTTACAGTATACAATCATATTGAGTAGAACCAAATTTTTGTAGTTGCAAACCATAGAAAAACAATCTTTTTTAGTACAACTCACATTGATTCAATATCACAGGCATTTTTAGAAATTTTGCACATTTGGATTAGGAATTATGTTGGAATACATTTTTATTGCTTTTTTCGCATTATCTCAGGATTCTAAGATCTTTATTGTCATACTGAGTAAAAAACGACTTTGTCCATTTTCAAAATTTAAAAAAGCACATGTTTCAAGTAAAACTCTCAGAGATACATTATTTCAGGCATTATTGGCCATTTTTCATGTGTGGTTTAGAAGTTATGTTTAAATAACTGTAATATTGAGTGTTACAGTATAGAGTCATATTGAATAAAACATAATTTTTGATTTACAAACCATATACAAATAACTGTTCCTGGTAAAACTCCCATGGATTCAATTTCACATTCTTTTTTAGACATTTTGCACGTTTGGATTAGGAATGATTTGTAATACATTTTTATTGTTTTTTTCGCATTATCTCAGGATTGTAAGTATGATACTGTCAAATTGAGTAAAACATTACTTGTTGTTTTTGCAAACCTTGCCAAATGTTTCTTTCCAGTAAAACTCTTAAAGATACATATCTTCAGGCGTTATTAGACATTTTGCATGTGTATTTTTGGAATTATGTTTCAAAAACTTTCTTATTGAGTTTGACAGTATACTGTCATAGTGAATAAAACCTAATTTCTGTATTTGTGAACCTTTCCAAAATACTTGATTCTTGTAAAACTCACATAAAATCAATATTACAGGCTTTTTTTTGACAGAAATTATGTTTGGTTTTGGAGTTATGTCTATAAACCTTTCATTTTTAGTATGACAAATATACAGCTGTTTTGAACTACAAAACAACTTTATGTCTTTGCAAACCTTACAAATGATCATTTTTCTAGTACAACTGACAAAGATGAATATCTCCAGACATTATAAGCCATTTTGCATGTGTGGTTTAAAAGTTATGTTTGAATACATTTTTATTGCTTTTTTCGCATTATCTCAGGATTGTAGAAACCTTACTGTCTTATTGAATAAAAAACTACTTTTTGCATTTGCAGGATTTTAAAAAGCATATGTTTCGATCAAAACTCCCGAAGATGCATTATTTCAGGCATTATTAGCCATTTTTCATGTGTGGTTTAGAAGTTATGTTTAAATAACTGTCATATTGAGTGTTACAGTATACAATCATATTGAGTAGAACCTAATTTTTGTAGTTGCAAACCATAGAAAAACAATCTTTTTTAGTGAAACTCACATTGATTCAATATCACAGGCATTTTTAGAAATTCTGCACATTTGGATTAGGAATTATGTTGGAATACATTTTTATTGCTTTTTTCGCATTATCTCAGGATTCTAAGATCTTTATTGTCATACTGAGTAAAAAACTACTTTGTCCATTTTCAAAATTTAAAAAAGCACATGTTTCAAGAACAACTCTCAGAGATACATTATTTCAGGCAGTATTGGCCATTTTTCATGTGTGGTTTAGAAGTTATGTTTAAATAACTGTAATATTGAGTGTTACAGTATAGAGTCATATTGAATAAAACATAATTTTTGATTTGCAAACCATATACAAATAACTGTTCCTGGTAAAACTCCCATGGATTCAATTTCACATTCTTTTTTAGACATTTTGCACGTTTGGAATAGGAATGATTTGTAATACATTTTAATTGTTTTTTTCGCATTATCTCAGGATTGTAAGTATGATACTGTCAAATTGAGTAAAACATTACTTGTTGTTTTTGCAAACCTTGCCAAATGTTTCTTTCCAGTAAAACTCTTAAAGATACATATCTTCAGGCGTTATTAGACATTTTGCATGTGTATTTTTGGAATTATGTTTCAAAAACTTTCTTACTGAGTTTGACAGTATACTGTCATAGTGAATAAAACCTAATTTCTGTATTTGTGAACCTTTCCAAAATACTTGATTCTTGTAAAACTCACGGAAATTCAATATTACAGGCTTTTTTTGACAGAAATTATGTTTGGTTTTGGAGTTATGTCTATAAACCTTTCATATTTAGTATGACAAATATACAGCTGTTTTGAATTACAAAACAACTTTATGTCTTTGCAAACCTTACAAATGATCATTTTTCTAGTACAACTGACAAAGATGAATATCTCCAGACATTATAAGCCATTTTGCATGTGTGGTTTAAAAGTTATGTTTGAATACATTTTTATTGCTTTTTTCGCATTATCTCAGGATTGTAAGTATGATACTGTCAAATTGAGTAAAACATTACTTGTTGTTTTTGCAAACCTTGCCAAATGTTTCTTTCCAGTAAAACTCTTAAAGATACACATCTTCAGGCGTTATTAGACATTTTGCATGTGTATTTTTGGAATTATGTTTCAAAAACTTTCTTATTGAGTTTGACAGTATACTGTCATAGTGAATAAAACCTAATTTCTGTATTTGTGAACCTTTCCAAAATACTTGATTCTTGTAAAACTCACATAAATTCAATATTACAGGCTTTTTTTGACAGAAATTATGTTTGGTTTTGGAGTTATGTCTATAAACCTTTCATATTTAGTATGACAAATATACAGCTGTTTTGAATTACAAAACAACTTTATGTCTTTGCAAACCTTACAAATGATCATTTTTCTAGTACAACTGACAAAGATGAATATCTCCAGACATTATAAGCCATTTTGCATGTGTGGTTTAAAAGTTATGTTTGAATACATTTTTATTGCTTGTTTCGCATTATCTCAGGATTGTAGAAACCTTACTGTCTTATTGAATAAAAAACTACTTTTTGCATTTGCAAGATTTTAAAAAGCATATTTTTCGATCAAAACTCCCGAAGATGCATTATTTCAGGCATTATTAGCCATTTTTCATGTGTGGTTTAGAAGTTATGTTTAAATAACTGTCATATTCAGTGTTACAGTATACAATCATATTGAGTAGAACCAACTTTTTGTAGTTGCAAACCATAGAAAAACAATCTTTTTTAGTACAACTCACATTGATTCAAAATCACAGGCATTTTTAGAAATTTTGCACATTTGGATTAGGAATTATGTTGGAATACATTTTTATTGCTTTTTTCGCATTATCTCAGGATTCTAAGATCTTTATTGTCATACTGAGTAAAAAACTACTTTGTCCATTTTCAAAATTTAAAAAAGCACATGTTTCAAGTAAAACTCTCAGAGATACATTATTTCAGGCATAATTGGCCATTTTTCATGTGTGGTTTAGAAGTTATGTTTAAATAACTGTAATATTGAGTGTTACAGTATAGAGTCATATTGAATAAAACATAATTTTTGATTTGCAAACCATATACAAATAACTGTTCCTGGTAAAACTCCCATGGATTCAATTTCACATTCTTTTTTAGACATTTTGCACGTTTGGAATAGGAATGATTTGTAATACATTTAATTGTTTTTTTGCATTATCTCAGGATTGTAAGTATGATACTGTCAAATTGAGTAAAACATTACTTGTTGTTTTTGCAAACCTTGCCAAATGTTTCTTTCCAATAAAACTCTTAAAGATACATATCTTCAGGCGTCATTAGACATTTTGCATGTGTATTTTTGGAATTATGTTTCAAAAACTTTCTTATTGAGTTTGACAGTATACTGTCATAGTGAATAAAACCTCATTTCTGTATTTGTGAACCTTTCCAAAATACTTGATTCTTGTAAAACTCACATAAATTCAATATTACAGGCTTTTTTTGACAGAAATTATGTTTGGTTTTGGAGTTATGTCTATAAACCTTTCATTTTTAGTATGACAAATATACAGCTGTTTTGAACTACAAAACAACTTTATGTCTTTGCAAACCTTACAAATGATCATTTTTCTTGTACAACTGACAAAGATGAATATCTCCAGACATTATAAGCCATTTTGCATGTGTGGTTTAAAAGTTATGTTTGAATACATTTTTATTGCTTTTTTCGCATTATCTCAGGATTGTAGAAACCTTACTGTCTTATTGAATAAAAAACTACTTTTTGCATTTGCAAGTTTTTAAAAAGCATATGTTTCGATCAAAACTCCCGAAGATGCATTATTTCAGGCATTATTAGCCATTTTTCATGTGTGGTTTAGAAGTTATGTTTAAATAACTGTCATATTGAGTGTTACAGTATACAATCATATTGAGTAGAACCTAATTTTTGTAGTTGCAAACCATAGAAAAACAATCTTTTTTAGTGAAACTCACATTGATTCAATATCACAGGCATTTTTAGAAATTCTGCACATTTGGATTAGGAATTATGTTGGAATACATTTTTATTGCTTTTTTCGCATTATCTCAGGATTCTAAGATCTTTATTGTCATACTGAGTAAAAAACTACTTTGTCCATTTTCAAAATTTAAAAAAGCACATGTTTCAAGAACAACTCTCAGAGATACATTATTTCAGGCAGTATTGGCCATTTTTCATGTGTGGTTTAGAAGTTATGTTTAAATAACTGTAATATTGAGTGTTACAGTATAGAGTCATATTGAATAAAACATAATTTTTGATTTGCAAACCATATACAAATAACTGTTCCTGGTAAAACTCCCATGGATTCAATTTCACATTCTTTTTTAGACATTTTGCACGTTTGGAATAGGAATGATTTGTAATACATTTTAATTGTTTTTTTCGCATTATCTCAGGATTGTAAGTATGATACTGTCAAATTGAGTAAAACATTACTTGTTGTTTTTGCAAACCTTGCCAAATGTTTCTTTCCAGTAAAACTCTTAAAGATACATATCTTCAGGCGTTATTAGACATTTTGCATGTGTATTTTTGGAATTATGTTTCAAAAACTTTCTTATTGAGTTTGACAGTATACTGTCATAGTGAATAAAACCTCATTTCTGTATTTGTGAACCTTTCCAAAATACTTGATTCTTGTAAAACTCACATAAATTCAATATTACAGGCTTTTTTTGACAGAAATTATGTTTGGTTTTGGAGTTATGTCTATAAACCTTTCATATTTAGTATGACAAATATACAGCTGTTTTGAATTACAAAACAACTTTATGTCTTTGCAAACCTTACAAATGATCATTTTTCTAGTACAACTGACAAAGATGAATATCTCCAGACATTATAAGCCATTTTGCATGTGTGGTTTAAAAGTTATGTTTGAATACATTTTTATTGCTTTTTTCGCATTATTTCAGGATTGTAGAAACCTTACTGTCTTATTGAATAAAAAACTACTTTTTGCATTTGCAAGATTTTAAAAAGCATATTTTTCGATCAAAACTCCCGAAGATGCATTATTTCAGGCATTATTAGCCATTTTTCATTTGTGGTTTAGAAGTTATGTTTAAATAACTGTCATATTCAGTGTTACAGTATACAATCATATTGAGTAGAACCAACTTTTTGTAGTTGCAAACCATAGAAAAACAATCTTTTTTAGTACAACTCACATTGATTCAAAATCACAGGCATTTTTAGAAATTTTGCACATTTGGATTAGGAATTATGTTGGAATACATTTTTATTGCTTTTTTCGCATTATCTCAGGATTCTAAGATCTTTATTGTCATACTGAGTAAAAAACTACTTTGTCCATTTTCAAAATTTAAAAAAGCACATGTTTCAAGTAAAACTCTCAGAGATACATTATTTCAGGCATAATTGGCCATTTTTCATGTGTGGTTTAGAAGTTATGTTTAAATAACTGTAATATTGAGTGTTACAGTATAGAGTCATATTGAATAAAACATCATTTTTGATTTGTAAACCATATACAAATAACTGTTCCTGGTAAAACTCCCATGGATTCAATTTCACATTCTTTTTTAGACATTTTGCACGTTTGGATTAGGAATGATTTGTAATACATTTTTATTGCTTTTTTCGCATTATCTCAGGATTGTAAGTATGATACTGTCAAATTGAGTAAAACATTACTTGTTGTTTTTGCAAACCTTGCCAAATGTTTCTTTCCAGTAAAACTCTTAAAGATACACATCTTCAGGCGTCATTAGACATTTTGCATGTGTATTTTTGGAATTATGTTTCAAAAACTTTCTTATTGAGTTTGACAGTATACTGTCATAGTGAATAAAACCTAATTTCTGTATTTGTGAACCTTTCCAAAATACTTGATTCTTGTAAAACTCACATAAATTCAATATTACAGGCTTTTTTTGACAGAAATTATGTTTGGTTTTGGAGTTATGTCTATAAACCTTTCATATTTAGTATGACAAATATACAGCTGTTTTGAATTACAAAACAACTTTATGTCTTTGCAAACCTTACAAATGATCATTTTTCTAGTACAACTGACAAAGATGAATATCTCCAGACATTATAAGCCATTGTGCATGTGTGGTTTAAAAGTTATGTTTGAATACATTTTTATTGCTTTTTTCGCATTATCTCAGGATTGTAGAAACCTTACTGTCTTATTGAATAAAAAACTACTTTTTGCATTTGCAAGTTTTTAAAAAGCATATGTTTCGATCAAAACTCCCGAAGATGCATTATTTCAGGCATTATTAGCCATTTTTCATGTGTGGTTTAGAAGTTATGTTTAAATAACTGTCATATTGAGTGTTACAGTATACAATCATATTGAGTAGAACCTAATTTGTGTAGTTGCAAACCATAGAAAAACAATCTTTTTTAGTGAAACTCACATTGATTCAATATCACAGGCATTTTTAGAAATTTTGCACATTTGGATTAGGAATTATGTTGGAATACATTTTTATTGCTTTTTTCGCATTATCTCAGGATTCTAAGATCTTTATTGTCATACTGAGTAAAAAACTACTTTGTCCATTTTCAAAATTTAAAAAAGCACATGTTTCAAGAACAACTCTCAGAGATACATTATTTCAGGCAGTATTGGCCATTTTTCATGTGTGGTTTAGAAGTTATGTTTAAATAACTGTAATATTGAGTGTTACAGTATAGAGTCATATTGAATAAAACATAATTTTTGATTTGCAAACCATATACAAATAACTGTTCCTGGTAAAACTCCCATGGATTCAATTTCACATTCTTTTTTAGACATTTTGCACGTTTGGAATAGGAATGATTTGTAATACATTTTAATTGTTTTTTTCGCATTATCTCAGGATTGTAAGTATGATACTGTCAAATTGAGTAAAACATTACTTGTTGTTTTTGCAAACCTTGCCAAATGTTTCTTTCCAGTAAAACTCTTAAAGATACATATCTTCAGGCGTTATTAGACATTTTGCATGTGTATTTTTGGAATTATGTTTCAAAAACTTTCTTATTGAGTTTGACAGTATACTGTCATAGTGAATAAAACCTCATTTCTGTATTTGTGAACCTTTCCAAAATACTTGATTCTTGTAAAACTCACATAAATTCAATATTACAGGCTTTTTTTGACAGAAATTATGTTTGGTTTTGGAGTTATGTCTATAAACCTTTCATATTTAGTATGACAAATATACAGCTGTTTTGAATTACAAAACAACTTTATGTCTTTGCAAACCTTACAAATGATCATTTTTCTAGTACAACTGACAAAGATGAATATCTCCAGACATTATAAGCCATTTTGCATGTGTGGTTTAAAAGTTATGTTTGAATACATTTTTATTGCTTGTTTCGCATTATCTCAGGATTGTAGAAACCTTACTGTCTTATTGAATAAAAAACTACTTTTTGCATTTGCAAGATTTTAAAAAGCATATTTTTCGATCAAAACTCCCGAAGATGCATTATTTCAGGCATTATTAGCCATTTTTCATGTGTGGTTTAGAAGTTATGTTTAAATAACTGTCATATTCAGTGTTACAGTATACAATCATATTGAGTAGAACCAACTTTTTGTAGTTGCAAACCATAGAAAAACAATCTTTTTTAGTACAACTCACATTGATTCAAAATCACAGGCATTTTTAGAAATTTTGCACATTTGGATTAGGAATTATGTTGGAATACATTTTTATTGCTTTTTTCGCATTATCTCAGGATTCTAAGATCTTTATTGTCATACTGAGTAAAAAACTACTTTGTCCATTTTCAAAATTTAAAAAAGCACAAGTTTCAAGTAAAACTCTCAGAGATACATTATTTCAGGCATAATTGGCCATTTTTCATGTGTGGTTTAGAAGTTATGTTTAAATAACTGTAATATTGAGTGTTACAGTATAGAGTCATATTGAATAAAACATCATTTTTGATTTGCAAACCATATACAAATAACTGTTCCTGGTAAAACTCCCATGGATTCAATTTCACATTCTTTTTTAGACATTTTGCACGTTTGGATTAGGAATGATTTGTAATACATTTTTATTGCTTTTTTCGCATTATCTCAGGATTGTAAGTATGATACTGTCAAATTGAGTAAAACATTACTTGTTGTTTTTGCAAACCTTGCCAAATGTTTCTTTCCAGTAAAACTCTTAAAGATACACATCTTCAGGCGTTATTAGACATTTTGCATGTGTATTTTTGGAATTATGTTTCAAAAACTTTCTTATTGAGTTTGACAGTATACTGTCATAGTGAATAAAACCTAATTTCTGTATTTGTGAACCTTTCCAAAATACTTGATTCTTGTAAAACTCACATAAATTCAATATTACAGGCTTTTTTTGACAGAAATTATGTTTGGTTTTGGAGTTATGTCTATAAACCTTTCATATTTAGTATGACAAATATACAGCTGTTTTGAATTACAAAACAACTTTATGTCTTTGCAAACCTTACAAATGATCATTTTTCTAGTACAACTGACAAAGATGAATATCTCCAGACATTATAAGCCATTGTGCATGTGTGGTTTATAAGTTATGTTTGAATACATTTTTATTGCTTTTTTCGCATTATCTCAGGATTGTAGAAACCTTACTGTCTTATTGAATAAAAAACTACTTTTTGCATTTGCAAGATTTTAAAAAGCATATGTTTCGATCAAAACTCCCGAAGATGCATTATTTCAGGCATTATTAGCCATTTTTCATGTGTGGTTTAGAAGTTATGTTTAAATAACTGTCATATTGAGTGTTACAGTATACAATCATATTGAGTAGAACCAAATTTTTGTAGTTGCAAACCATAGAAAAACAATCTTTTTTAGTACAACTCACATTGATTCAATATCACAGGCATTTTTAGAAATTTTGCACATTTGGATTAGGAATTATGTTGGAATACATTTTTATTGCTTTTTTCGCATTATCTCAGGATTCTAAGATCTTTATTGTCATACTGAGTAAAAAACGACTTTGTCCATTTTCAAAATTTAAAAAAGCACATGTTTCAAGTAAAACTCTCAGAGATACATTATTTCAGGCATTATTGGCCATTTTTCATGTGTGGTTTAGAAGTTATGTTTAAATAACTGTAATATTGAGTGTTACAGTATAGAGTCATATTGAATAAAACATAATTTTTGATTTACAAACCATATACAAATAACTGTTCCTGGTAAAACTCCCATGGATTCAATTTCACATTCTTTTTTAGACATTTTGCACGTTTGGATTAGGAATGATTTGTAATACATTTTTATTGTTTTTTTCGCATTATCTCAGGATTGTAAGTATGATACTGTCAAATTGAGTAAAACATTACTTGTTGTTTTTGCAAACCTTGCCAAATGTTTCTTTCCAGTAAAACTCTTAAAGATACATATCTTCAGGCGTTATTAGACATTTTGCATGTGTATTTTTGGAATTATGTTTCAAAAACTTTCTTATTGAGTTTGACAGTATACTGTCATAGTGAATAAAACCTAATTTCTGTATTTGTGAACCTTTCCAAAATACTTGATTCTTGTAAAACTCACATAAAATCAATATTACAGGCTTTTTTTTGACAGAAATTATGTTTGGTTTTGGAGTTATGTCTATAAACCTTTCATTTTTAGTATGACAAATATACAGCTGTTTTGAACTACAAAACAACTTTATGTCTTTGCAAACCTTACAAATGATCATTTTTCTAGTACAACTGACAAAGATGAATATCTCCAGACATTATAAGCCATTTTGCATGTGTGGTTTAAAAGTTATGTTTGAATACATTTTTATTGCTTTTTTCGCATTATCTCAGGATTGTAGAAACCTTACTGTCTTATTGAATAAAAAACTACTTTTTGCATTTGCAGGATTTTAAAAAGCATATGTTTCGATCAAAACTCCCGAAGATGCATTATTTCAGGCATTATTAGCCATTTTTCATGTGTGGTTTAGAAGTTATGTTTAAATAACTGTCATATTGAGTGTTACAGTATACAATCATATTGAGTAGAACCTAATTTTTGTAGTTGCAAACCATAGAAAAACAATCTTTTTTAGTGAAACTCACATTGATTCAATATCACAGGCATTTTTAGAAATTCTGCACATTTGGATTAGGAATTATGTTGGAATACATTTTTATTGCTTTTTTCGCATTATCTCAGGATTCTAAGATCTTTATTGTCATACTGAGTAAAAAACTACTTTGTCCATTTTCAAAATTTAAAAAAGCACATGTTTCAAGAACAACTCTCAGAGATACATTATTTCAGGCAGTATTGGCCATTTTTCATGTGTGGTTTAGAAGTTATGTTTAAATAACTGTAATATTGAGTGTTACAGTATAGAGTCATATTGAATAAAACATAATTTTTGATTTGCAAACCATATACAAATAACTGTTCCTGGTAAAACTCCCATGGATTCAATTTCACATTCTTTTTTAGACATTTTGCACGTTTGGAATAGGAATGATTTGTAATACATTTTAATTGTTTTTTTCGCATTATCTCAGGATTGTAAGTATGATACTGTCAAATTGAGTAAAACATTACTTGTTGTTTTTGCAAACCTTGCCAAATGTTTCTTTCCAGTAAAACTCTTAAAGATACATATCTTCAGGCGTTATTAGACATTTTGCATGTGTATTTTTGGAATTATGTTTCAAAAACTTTCTTACTGAGTTTGACAGTATACTGTCATAGTGAATAAAACCTAATTTCTGTATTTGTGAACCTTTCCAAAATACTTGATTCTTGTAAAACTCACGGAAATTCAATATTACAGGCTTTTTTTGACAGAAATTATGTTTGGTTTTGGAGTTATGTCTATAAACCTTTCATATTTAGTATGACAAATATACAGCTGTTTTGAATTACAAAACAACTTTATGTCTTTGCAAACCTTACAAATGATCATTTTTCTAGTACAACTGACAAAGATGAATATCTCCAGACATTATAAGCCATTTTGCATGTGTGGTTTAAAAGTTATGTTTGAATACATTTTTATTGCTTTTTTCGCATTATCTCAGGATTGTAAGTATGATACTGTCAAATTGAGTAAAACATTACTTGTTGTTTTTGCAAACCTTGCCAAATGTTTCTTTCCAGTAAAACTCTTAAAGATACACATCTTCAGGCGTTATTAGACATTTTGCATGTGTATTTTTGGAATTATGTTTCAAAAACTTTCTTATTGAGTTTGACAGTATACTGTCATAGTGAATAAAACCTAATTTCTGTATTTGTGAACCTTTCCAAAATACTTGATTCTTGTAAAACTCACATAAATTCAATATTACAGGCTTTTTTTGACAGAAATTATGTTTGGTTTTGGAGTTATGTCTATAAACCTTTCATATTTAGTATGACAAATATACAGCTGTTTTGAATTACAAAACAACTTTATGTCTTTGCAAACCTTACAAATGATCATTTTTCTAGTACAACTGACAAAGATGAATATCTCCAGACATTATAAGCCATTGTGCATGTGTGGTTTATAAGTTATGTTTGAATACATTTTTATTGCTTTTTTCGCATTATCTCAGGATTGTAGAAACCTTACTGTCTTATTGAATAAAAAACTACTTTTTGCATTTGCAAGATTTTAAAAAGCATATGTTTCGATCAAAACTCCCGAAGATGCATTATTTCAGGCATTATTAGCCATTTTTCATGTGTGGTTTAGAAGTTATGTTTAAATAACTGTCATATTGAGTGTTACAGTATACAATCATATTGAGTAGAACCAAATTTTTGTAGTTGCAAACCATAGAAAAACAATCTTTTTTAGTACAACTCACATTGATTCAATATCACAGGCATTTTTAGAAATTTCGCACATTTGGATTAGGAATTATGTTGGAATACATTTTTATTGCTTTTTTCGCATTATCTCAGGATTCTAAGATCTTTATTGTCATACTGAGTAAAAAACGACTTTGTCCATTTTCAAAATTTAAAAAAGCACATGTTTCAAGTAAAACTCTCAGAGATACATTATTTCAGGCATTATTGGCCATTTTTCATGTGTGGTTTAGAAGTTATGTTTAAATAACTGTAATATTGAGTGTTACAGTATAGAGTCATATTGAATAAAACATAATTTTTGATTTGCAAACCATATACAAATAACTGTTCCTGGTAAAACTCCCATGGATTCAATTTCACATTCTTTTTTAGACATTTTGCACGTTTGGATTAGGAATGATTTGTAATACATTTTTATTGTTTTTTTCGCATTATCTCAGGATTGTAAGTATGATACTGTCAAATTGAGTAAAACATTACTTGTTGTTTTTGCAAACCTTGCCAAATGTTTCTTTCCAGTAAAACTCTTAAAGATACATATCTTCAGGCGTTATTAGACATTTTGCATGTGTATTTTTGGAATTATGTTTCAAAAACTTTCTTATTGAGTTTGACAGTATACTGTCATAGTGAATAAAACCTAATTTCTGTATTTGTGAACCTTTCCAAAATACTTGATTCTTGTAAAACTCACATAAAATCAATATTACAGGCTTTTTTTTGACAGAAATTATGTTTGGTTTTGGAGTTATGTCTATAAACCTTTCATTTTTAGTATGACAAATATACAGCTGTTTTGAACTACAAAACAACTTTATGTCTTTGCAAACCTTACAAATGATCATTTTTCTTGTACAACTGACAAAGATGAATATCTCCAGACATTATAAGCCATTTTGCATGTGTGGTTTAAAAGTTATGTTTGAATACATTTTTATTGCTTTTTTCGCATTATCTCAGGATTGTAGAAACCTTACTGTCTTATTGAATAAAAAACTACTTTTTGCATTTGCAAGTTTTTAAAAAGCATATGTTTCGATCAAAACTCCCGAAGATGCATTATTTCAGGCATTATTAGCCATTTTTCATGTGTGGTTTAGAAGTTATGTTTAAATAACTGTCATATTGAGTGTTACAGTATACAATCATATTGAGTAGAACCTAATTTTTGTAGTTGCAAACCATAGAAAAACAATCTTTTTTAGTGAAACTCACATTGATTCAATATCACAGGCATTTTTAGAAATTCTGCACATTTGGATTAGGAATTATGTTGGAATACATTTTTATTGCTTTTTTCGCATTATCTCAGGATTCTAAGATCTTTATTGTCATACTGAGTAAAAAACTACTTTGTCCATTTTCAAAATTTAAAAAAGCACATGTTTCAAGAACAACTCTCAGAGATACATTATTTCAGGCAGTATTGGCCATTTTTCATGTGTGGTTTAGAAGTTATGTTTAAATAACTGTAATATTGAGTGTTACAGTATAGAGTCATATTGAATAAAACATAATTTTTGATTTGCAAACCATATACAAATAACTGTTCCTGGTAAAACTCCCATGGATTCAATTTCACATTCTTTTTTAGACATTTTGCACGTTTGGAATAGGAATGATTTGTAATACATTTTAATTGTTTTTTTCGCATTATCTCAGGATTGTAAGTATGATACTGTCAAATTGAGTAAAACATTACTTGTTGTTTTTGCAAACCTTGCCAAATGTTTCTTTCCAGTAAAACTCTTAAAGATACATATCTTCAGGCGTTATTAGACATTTTGCATGTGTATTTTTGGAATTATGTTTCAAAAACTTTCTTATTGAGTTTGACAGTATACTGTCATAGTGAATAAAACCTCATTTCTGTATTTGTGAACCTTTCCAAAATACTTGATTCTTGTAAAACTCACATAAATTCAATATTACAGGCTTTTTTTGACAGAAATTATGTTTGGTTTTGGAGTTATGTCTATAAACCTTTCATATTTAGTATGACAAATATACAGCTGTTTTGAATTACAAAACAACTTTATGTCTTTGCAAACCTTACAAATGATCATTTTTCTAGTACAACTGACAAAGATGAATATCTCCAGACATTATAAGCCATTTTGCATGTGTGGTTTAAAAGTTATGTTTGAATACATTTTTATTGCTTTTTTCGCATTATCTCAGGATTGTAGAAACCTTACTGTCTTATTGAATAAAAAACTACTTTTTGCATTTGCAAGATTTTAAAAAGCATATTTTTCGATCAAAACTCCCGAAGATGCATTATTTCAGGCATTATTAGCCATTTTTCATGTGTGGTTTAGAAGTTATGTTTAAATAACTGTCATATTCAGTGTTACAGTATACAATCATATTGAGTAGAACCAACTTTTTGTAGTTGCAAACCATAGAAAAACAATCTTTTTTAGTACAACTCACATTGATTCAAAATCACAGGCATTTTTAGAAATTTTGCACATTTGGATTAGGAATTATGTTGGAATACATTTTTATTGCTTTTTTCGCATTATCTCAGGATTCTAAGATCTTTATTGTCATACTGAGTAAAAAACTACTTTGTCCATTTTCAAAATTTAAAAAAGCACATGTTTCAAGTAAAACTCTCAGAGATACATTATTTCAGGCATAATTGGCCATTTTTCATGTGTGGTTTAGAAGTTATGTTTAAATAACTGTAATATTGAGTGTTACAGTATAGAGTCATATTGAATAAAACATCATTTTTGATTTGTAAACCATATACAAATAACTGTTCCTGGTAAAACTCCCATGGATTCAATTTCACATTCTTTTTTAGACATTTTGCACGTTTGGATTAGGAATGATTTGTAATACATTTTTATTGCTTTTTTCGCATTATCTCAGGATTGTAAGTATGATACTGTCAAATTGAGTAAAACATTACTTGTTGTTTTTGCAAACCTTGCCAAATGTTTCTTTCCAGTAAAACTCTTAAAGATACACATCTTCAGGCGTCATTAGACATTTTGCATGTGTATTTTTGGAATTATGTTTCAAAAACTTTCTTATTGAGTTTGACAGTATACTGTCATAGTGAATAAAACCTAATTTCTGTATTTGTGAACCTTTCCAAAATACTTGATTCTTGTAAAACTCACATAAATTCAATATTACAGGCTTTTTTTGACAGAAATTATGTTTGGTTTTGGAGTTATGTCTATAAACCTTTCATATTTAGTATGACAAATATACAGCTGTTTTGAATTACAAAACAACTTTATGTCTTTGCAAACCTTACAAATGATCATTTTTCTAGTACAACTGACAAAGATGAATATCTCCAGACATTATAAGCCATTGTGCATGTGTGGTTTAAAAGTTATGTTTGAATACATTTTTATTGCTTTTTTCGCATTATCTCAGGATTGTAGAAACCTTACTGTCTTATTGAATAAAAAACTACTTTTTGCATTTGCAAGTTTTTAAAAAGCATATGTTTCGATCAAAACTCCCGAAGATGCATTATTTCAGGCATTATTAGCCATTTTTCATGTGTGGTTTAGAAGTTATGTTTAAATAACTGTCATATTGAGTGTTACAGTATACAATCATATTGAGTAGAACCTAATTTGTGTAGTTGCAAACCATAGAAAAACAATCTTTTTTAGTGAAACTCACATTGATTCAATATCACAGGCATTTTTAGAAATTTTGCACATTTGGATTAGGAATTATGTTGGAATACATTTTTATTGCTTTTTTCGCATTATCTCAGGATTCTAAGATCTTTATTGTCATACTGAGTAAAAAACTACTTTGTCCATTTTCAAAATTTAAAAAAGCACATGTTTCAAGAACAACTCTCAGAGATACATTATTTCAGGCAGTATTGGCCATTTTTCATGTGTGGTTTAGAAGTTATGTTTAAATAACTGTAATATTGAGTGTTACAGTATAGAGTCATATTGAATAAAACATAATTTTTGATTTGCAAACCATATACAAATAACTGTTCCTGGTAAAACTCCCATGGATTCAATTTCACATTCTTTTTTAGACATTTTGCACGTTTGGAATAGGAATGATTTGTAATACATTTTAATTGTTTTTTTCGCATTATCTCAGGATTGTAAGTATGATACTGTCAAATTGAGTAAAACATTACTTGTTGTTTTTGCAAACCTTGCCAAATGTTTCTTTCCAGTAAAACTCTTAAAGATACATATCTTCAGGCGTTATTAGACATTTTGCATGTGTATTTTTGGAATTATGTTTCAAAAACTTTCTTATTGAGTTTGACAGTATACTGTCATAGTGAATAAAACCTCATTTCTGTATTTGTGAACCTTTCCAAAATACTTGATTCTTGTAAAACTCACATAAATTCAATATTACAGGCTTTTTTTGACAGAAATTATGTTTGGTTTTGGAGTTATGTCTATAAACCTTTCATATTTAGTATGACAAATATACAGCTGTTTTGAATTACAAAACAACTTTATGTCTTTGCAAACCTTACAAATGATCATTTTTCTAGTACAACTGACAAAGATGAATATCTCCAGACATTATAAGCCATTTTGCATGTGTGGTTTAAAAGTTATGTTTGAATACATTTTTATTGCTTGTTTCGCATTATCTCAGGATTGTAGAAACCTTACTGTCTTATTGAATAAAAAACTACTTTTTGCATTTGCAAGATTTTAAAAAGCATATTTTTCGATCAAAACTCCCGAAGATGCATTATTTCAGGCATTATTAGCCATTTTTCATGTGTGGTTTAGAAGTTATGTTTAAATAACTGTCATATTCAGTGTTACAGTATACAATCATATTGAGTAGAACCAACTTTTTGTAGTTGCAAACCATAGAAAAACAATCTTTTTTAGTACAACTCACATTGATTCAAAATCACAGGCATTTTTAGAAATTTTGCACATTTGGATTAGGAATTATGTTGGAATACATTTTTATTGCTTTTTTCGCATTATCTCAGGATTCTAAGATCTTTATTGTCATACTGAGTAAAAAACTACTTTGTCCATTTTCAAAATTTAAAAAAGCACATGTTTCAAGTAAAACTCTCAGAGATACATTATTTCAGGCATAATTGGCCATTTTTCATGTGTGGTTTAGAAGTTATGTTTAAATAACTGTAATATTGAGTGTTACAGTATAGAGTCATATTGAATAAAACATCATTTTTGATTTGCAAACCATATACAAATAACTGTTCCTGGTAAAACTCCCATGGATTCAATTTCACATTCTTTTTTAGACATTTTGCACGTTTGGATTAGGAATGATTTGTAATACATTTTTATTGCTTTTTTCGCATTATCTCAGGATTGTAAGTATGATACTGTCAAATTGAGTAAAACATTACTTGTTGTTTTTGCAAACCTTGCCAAATGTTTCTTTCCAGTAAAACTCTTAAAGATACACATCTTCAGGCGTTATTAGACATTTTGCATGTGTATTTTTGGAATTATGTTTCAAAAACTTTCTTATTGAGTTTGACAGTATACTGTCATAGTGAATAAAACCTAATTTCTGTATTTGTGAACCTTTCCAAAATACTTGATTCTTGTAAAACTCACATAAATTCAATATTACAGGCTTTTTTTGACAGAAATTATGTTTGGTTTTGGAGTTATGTCTATAAACCTTTCATATTTAGTATGACAAATATACAGCTGTTTTGAATTACAAAACAACTTTATGTCTTTGCAAACCTTACAAATGATCATTTTTCTAGTACAACTGACAAAGATGAATATCTCCAGACATTATAAGCCATTTTGCATGTGTGGTTTAAAAGTTATGTTTGAATACATTTTTATTGCTTTTTTCGCATTATCTCAGGATTGTAGAAACCTTACTGTCTTATTGAATAAAAAACTACTTTTTGCATTTGCAAGATTTTAAAAAGCATATTTTTCGATCAAAACTCCCGAAGATGCATTATTTCAGGCATTATTAGCCATTTTTCATGTGTGGTTTAGAAGTTATGTTTAAATAACTGTCATATTCAGTGTTACAGTATACAATCATATTGAGTAGAACCAACTTTTTGTAGTTGCAAACCATAGAAAAACAATCTTTTTTAGTACAACTCACATTGATTCAAAATCACAGGCATTTTTAGAAATTTTGCACATTTGGATTAGGAATTATGTTGGAATACATTTTTATTGCTTTTTTCGCATTATCTCAGGATTCTAAGATCTTTATTGTCATACTGAGTGAAAAACTACTTTGTCCATTTTCAAAATTTAAAAAAGCACATGTTTCAAGTAAAACTCTCAGAGATACATTATTTCAGGCATAATTGGCCATTTTTCATGTGTGGTTTAGAAGTTATGTTTAAATAACTGTAATATTGAGTGTTACAGTATAGAGTCATATTGAATAAAACATCATTTTTGATTTGCAAACCATATACAAATAACTGTTCCTGGTAAAACTCCCATGGATTCAATTTCACATTCTTTTTTAGACATTTTGCACGTTTGGATTAGGAATGATTTGTAATACATTTTTATTGCTTTTTTCGCATTATCTCAGGATTGTAAGTATGATACTGTCAAATTGAGTAAAACATTACTTGTTGTTTTTGCAAACCTTGCCAAATGTTTCTTTCCAGTAAAACTCTTAAAGATACACATCTTCAGGCGTTATTAGACATTTTGCATGTGTATTTTTGGAATTATGTTTCAAAAACTTTCTTATTGAGTTTGACAGTATACTGTCATAGTGAATAAAACCTAATTTCTGTATTTGTGAACCTTTCCAAAATACTTGATTCTTGTAAAACTCACATAAATTCAATATTACAGGCTTTTTTTGACAGAAATTATGTTTGGTTTTGGAGTTATGTCTATAAACCTTCCATATTTAGTATGACAAATATACAGCTGTTTTGAATTACAAAACAACTTTATGTCTTTGCAAACCTTACAAATGATCATTTTTCTAGTACAACTGACAAAGATGAATATCTCCAGACATTATAAGCCATTGTGCATGTGTGGTTTATAAGTTATGTTTGAATACATTTTTATTGCTTTTTTCGCATTATCTCAGGATTGTAGAAACCTTACTGTCTTATTGAATAAAAAACTACTTTTTGCATTTGCAAGATTTTAAAAAGCATATGTTTTGATCAAAACTCCCGAAGATGCATTATTTCAGGCATTATTAGCCATTTTTCATGTGTGGTTTAGAAGTTATGTTTAAATAACTGTCATATTGAGTGTTACAGTATACAATCATATTGAGTAGAACCAAATTTTTGTAGTTGCAAACCATAGAAAAACAATCTTTTTTAGTACAACTCACATTGATTCAATATCACAGGCATTTTTAGAAATTTTGCACATTTGGATTAGGAATTATGTTGGAATACATTTTTATTGCTTTTTTCGCATTATCTCAGGATTCTAAGATCTTTATTGTCATACTGAGTAAAAAACGACTTTGTCCATTTTCAAAATTTAAAAAAGCACATGTTTCAAGTAAAACTCTCAGAGATACATTATTTCAGGCATTATTGGCCATTTTTCATGTGTGGTTTAGAAGTTATGTTTAAATAACTGTAATATTGAGTGTTACAGTATAGAGTCATATTGAATAAAACATAATTTTTGATTTGCAAACCATATACAAATAACTGTTCCTGGTAAAACTCCCATGGATTCAATTTCACATTCTTTTTTAGACATTTTGCACGTTGGATTAGGAATGATTTGTAATACATTTTTATTGTTTTTTTCGCATTATCTCAGGATTGTAAGTATGATACTGTCAAATTGAGTAAAACATTACTTGTTGTTTTTGCAAACCTTGCCAAATGTTTCTTTCCAGTAAAACTCTTAAAGATACATATCTTCAGGCGTTATTAGACATTTTGCATGTGTATTTTTGGAATTATGTTTCAAAAACTTTCTTATTGAGTTTGACAGTATACTGTCATAGTGAATAAAACCTAATTTCTGTATTTGTGAACCTTTCCAAAATACTTGATTCTTGTAAAACTCACATAAAATCAATATTACAGGCTTTTTTTTGACAGAAATTATGTTTGGTTTTGGAGTTATGTCTATAAACCTTTCATTTTTAGTATGACAAATATACAGCTGTTTTGAACTACAAAACAACTTTATGTCTTTGCAAACCTTACAAATGATCATTTTTCTAGTACAACTGACAAAGATGAATATCTCCAGACATTATAAGCCATTTTGCATGTGTGGTTTAAAAGTTATGTTTGAATACATTTTTATTGCTTTTTTCGCATTATCTCAGGATTGTAGAAACCTTACTGTCTTATTGAATAAAAAACTACTTTTTGCATTTGCAAGTTTTTAAAAAGCATATGTTTCGATCAAAACTCCCGAAGATGCATTATTTCAGGCATTATTAGCCATTTTTCATGTGTGGTTTAGAAGTTATGTTTAAATAACTGTCATATTGAGTGTTACAGTATACAATCATATTGAGTAGAACCTAATTTTTGTAGTTGCAAACCATAGAAAAACAATCTTTTTTAGTGAAACTCACATTGATTCAATATCACAGGCATTTTTAGAAATTCTGCACATTTGGATTAGGAATTATGTTGGAATACATTTTTATTGCTTTTTTCGCATTATCTCAGGATTCTAAGATCTTTATTGTCATACTGAGTAAAAAACTACTTTGTCCATTTTCAAAATTTAAAAAAGCACATGTTTCAAGAACAACTCTCAGAGATACATTATTTCAGGCAGTATTGGCCATTTTTCATGTGTGGTTTAGAAGTTATGTTTAAATAACTGTAATATTGAGTGTTACAGTATAGAGTCATATTGAATAAAACATAATTTTTGATTTGCAAACCATATACAAATAACTGTTCCTGGTAAAACTCCCATGGATTCAATTTCACATTCTTTTTTAGACATTTTGCACGTTTGGAATAGGAATGATTTGTAAGACATTTTAATTGTTTTTTTCGCATTATCTCAGGATTGTAAGTATGATACTGTCAAATTGAGTAAAACATTACTTGTTGTTTTTGCAAACCTTGCCAAATGTTTCTTTCCAGTAAAACTCTTAAAGATACATATCTTCAGGCGTTATTAGACATTTTGCATGTGTATTTTTGGAATTATGTTTCAAAAACTTTCTTATTGAGTTTGACAGTATACTGTCATAGTGAATAAAACCTCATTTCTGTATTTGTGAACCTTTCCAAAATACTTGATTCTTGTAAAACTCACATAAATTCAATATTACAGGCTTTTTTTGACAGAAATTATGTTTGGTTTTGGAGTTATGTCTATAAACCTTTCATATTTAGTATGACAAATATACAGCTGTTTTGAATTACAAAACAACTTTATGTCTTTGCAAACCTTACAAATGATCATTTTTCTAGTACAACTGACAAAGATGAATATCTCCAGACATTATAAGCCATTTTGCATGTGTGGTTTAAAAGTTATGTTTGAATACATTTTTATTGCTTTTTTCGCATTATCTCAGGATTGTAGAAACCTTACTGTCTTATTGAATAAAAAACTACTTTTTGCATTTGCAAGATTTTAAAAAGCATATTTTTCGATCAAAATTCCGAAGATGCATTATTTCAGGCATTATTAGCCATTTTTCATGTGTGGTTTAGAAGTTATGTTTAAATAACTGTCATATTCAGTGTTACAGTATACAATCATATTGAGTAGAACCAACTTTTTGTAGTTGCAAACCATAGAAAAACAATCTTTTTTAGTACAACTCACATTGATTCAAAATCACAGGCATTTTTAGAAATTTTGCACATTTGGATTAGGAATTATGTTGGAATACATTTTTATTGCTTTTTTCGCATTATCTCAGGATTCTAAGATCTTTATTGTCATACTGAGTAAAAAACTACTTTGTCCATTTTCAAAATTTAAAAAAGCACATGTTTCAAGTAAAACTCTCAGAGATACATTATTTCAGGCATAATTGGCCATTTTTCATGTGTGGTTTAGAAGTTATGTTTAAATAACTGTAATATTGAGTGTTACAGTATAAAGTCATATTGAATAAAACATCATTTTTGATTTGCAAACCATATACAAATAACTGTTCCTGGTAAAACTCCCATGGATTCAATTTCACATTCTTTTTTAGACATTTTGCACGTTTGGATTAGGAATGATTTGTAATACATTTTTATTGCTTTTTTCGCATTATCTCAGGATTGTAAGTATGATACTGTCAAATTGAGTAAAACATTACTTGTTGTTTTTGCAAACCTTGCCAAATGTTTCTTTCCAGTAAAACTCTTAAAGATACACATCTTCAGGCGTTATTAGACATTTTGCATGTGTATTTTTGGAATTATGTTTCAAAAACTTTCTTATTGAGTTTGACAGTATACTGTCATGGTGAATAAAACCTAATTTCTGTATTTGTGAACCTTTCCAAAATACTTGATTCTTGTAAAACTCACATAAATTCAATATTACAGGCTTTTTTTGACAGAAATTATGTTTGGTTTTGGAGTTATGTCTATAAACCTTTCATATTTAGTATGACAAATATACAGCTGTTTTGAATTACAAAACAACTTTATGTCTTTGCAAACCTTACAAATGATCATTTTTCTAGTACAACTGACAAAGATGAATATCTCCAGACATTATAAGCCATTTTGCATGTGTGGTTTATAAGTTATGTTTGAATACATTTTTATTGCTTTTTTCGCAGTATCTCAGGATTGTAGAAACCTTACTGTCTTATTGAATAAAAAACTACTTTTTGCATTTGCAAGATTTTAAAAAGCATATGTTTCGATCAAAACTCCCGAAGATGCATTATTTCAGGCATTATTAGCCATTTTTCATGTGTGGTTTAGAAGTTATGTTTAAATAACTGTCATATTGAGTGTTACAGTATACAATCATATTGAGTAGAACCTAATTTTTGTAGTTGCAAACCATAGAAAAACAATCTTTTTTAGTACAACTCAAATTGATTCAATATCACAGGCATTTTTAGAAATTTTGCACATTTGGATTAGGAATTATGTTGGAATACATTTGTATTGCTTTTTTCGCATTATCTCAGGATTCTAAGATCTTTATTGTCATACTGAGTAAAAAACTACTTTTTCCATTTTCAAAATTCAAAAAAGCACATGTTTCAAGTAAAACTCTCAGAGATACATTATTTCAGGCAGTATTGGCCATTTTTCATGTGTGGTTTAGAAGTTATGTTTAAATAACTGTAATATTGAGTGTTACAGTATAGAGTCATATTGAATAAAACATAATTTTTGATTTGCAAACCATATACAAATAACTGTTCCTGGTAAAACTCCCATGGATTCAATTTCAAATTCTTTTTTAGACATTTTGCACGTTTGGATTAGGAATGATTTGTAATACATTTTTATTGTTTTTTTCGCATTATCTCAGGATTGTAAGTATGATACTGTCAAATTGAGTAAAACATTACTTGTTGTTTTTGCAAACCTTGCCAAATGTTTCTTTCCAGTAAAACTCTTAAAGATACATATCTTCAGGCGTTATTAGACATTTTGCATGTGTATTTTTGGAATTATGTTTCAAAAACTTTCTTATTGAGTTTGACAGTATACTGTCATAGTGAATAAAACCTAATTTCTGTATTTGTGAACCTTTCCAAAATACTTGATTCTTGTAAAACTCACATAAATTCAATATTACAGGCTTTTTTTGACAGAAATTATGTTTGGTTTTGGAGTTTTGTCTATAAACCTTTCATATTTAGTATGACAAATATACAGCTGTTTTGAATTCCAAAACAACTTTATGTCTTTGCAAACCTTACAAATGATCATTGTTCTAGTACAACTGACAAAGATGAATATCTCCAGACATTATAAGCCATTTTGCATGTGTGGTTTATAAGTTATGTTTGAATACATTTTTATTGCTTTTTTCGCATTATCTCAGGATTGTAGAAACCTTACTGTCTTATTGAATAAAAAACTACTTTTTAAATTTGCAAGATTTTAAAAAGCATATGTTTCGATCAAAACTCCCGAAGATGCATTATTTCAGGCATTATTAGCCATTTTTCATGTGTGGTTTAGAAGTTATGTTTAAATAACTGTCATATTGAGTGTTACAGTATACAATCATATTGAGTAGAACCTAATTTTTGTAGTTGCAAACCATAGAAAAACAATCTTTTTTAGTACAACTCACATTGATTCAATATCACAGGCATTTTTAGAAATTTTGCACATTTGGATTAGGAATTATGTTGGAATACATTTTTATTGCTTTTTTCGCATTATCTCAGGATTCTAAGATCTTTACTGTCATACTGAGTAAAAAACTACTTTGTCCATTTTCAAAATTTAAAAAAGCACACGTTTCAAGTAAAACTCTCAGAGATACATTATTTCAGGCATTATTGGCCATTTTTCATGTGTGGTTTAGAAGTTATGTTTAAATAACTGTAATATTGAGTGTTACAGTATAGAGTCATATTGAATAAAACATCATTTTTGATTTGCAAACCATATACAAATAACTGTTCCTGGTAAAACTCCCATGGATTCAATTTCACATTCTTTTTTAGACATTTTGCACGTTTGGATTAGGAATGATTTGTAATACATTTTTATTGCTTTTTTCGCACTATCTCAGGATTGTAAGTATGATACTGTCAAATTGAGTAAAACATTACTTGTTGTTTTTGCAAACCTTGCCAAATGTTTCTTTCCAGTAAAACTCTTAAAGATACATATCTTCAGGCGTTATTAGACATTTTGCATGTGTATTTTTGGAATTATGTTTCAAAAACTTTCTTATTGAGTTTGACAGTATACTGTCATAGTGAATAAAACCTAATTTCTGTATTTGTGAACCTTTCCAAAATACTTGATTCTTGTAAAACTCACATAAATTCAATATTACAGGCTTTTTTTGACAGAAATTATGTTTGGTTTTGGAGTTATGTCTATAAACCTTTCATATTTAGTATGACAAATATACAGCTGTTTTGAATTACAAAACAACTTTATGTCTTTGCAAACCTTACAAATGATCATTTTTCTAGTACAACTGACAAAGATGAATATCTCCAGACATTATAAGCCATTTTGCATGTGTGGTTTATAAGTTATGTTTGAATACATTTTTATTGCTTTTTTCGCATTATCTCAGGATTGTAGAAACCTTACTGTCTTATTGAATAAAAAACTACTTTTTGCATTTGCAAGATTTTAAAAAGCATATGTTTCGATCAAAACTCCCGAAGATGCATTATTTCAGGCATTATTAGCCATTTTTCATGTGTGGTTTAGAAGTTATGTTTAAATAACTGTCATATTGAGTGTTACAGTATACAATCATATTGAGTAGAACCTAATTTTTGTAGTTGCAAACCATACAAAAACAATCTTTTTTAGTAAAACTCACATTGATTCAATATCACAGGCATTTTTAGAAATTTTGCACATTTGGATTAGGAATTATGTTGGAATACATTTTTATTGCTTTTTTCGCATTATCTCAGGATTCTAAGATTTTTATTGTCATACTGAGTAAAAAATGACTTTGTCCATTTTCAAAATTTAAAAAAGCACATGTTTCAAGTAAAACTCTCAGAGATACATTATTTCAGGCATTATTGGCCATTTTTCATGTGTGGTTTAGAAGTTATGTTTAAATAACTGTAATATTGAGTGTTACAGTATAGAGTCATATTGAATAAAACATCATTTTTGATTTGCAAACCATATACAAATAACTGTTCCTGGTAAAACTCCCATGGATTCAATTTCACATTCTTTTTTAGACATTTTGCACGTTTGGATTAGGAATGATTTGTAATACATTTTTATTGCTTTTTTCGCATTATCTCAGGATTGTAAGTATGATACTGTCAAATTGAGTAAAACATTACTTGTTGTTTTTGCAAACCTTGCCAAATGTTTCTTTCAAGTAAAACTCTTAAAGATACATATCTTCAGGCGTTATTAGACATTTTGCATGTGTATTTTTGGAATTATGTTTCAAAAACTTTCTTATTGAGTTTGACAGTATACTGTCATAGTGAATAAAACCTAATTTCTGTATTTGTGAACCTTTCCAAAATACTTGATTCTTGTAAAACTCACATAAATTCAATATTACAGGCTTTTTTTGACAGAAATTATGTTTGGTTTTGGAGTTATGTCTATAAACCTTTCATATTTAGTATGACAAATATACAGCTGTTTTGAATTACAAAACAACTTTATGTCTTTGCAAACCTTACAAATGATCATTTTTCTAGTACAACTGACAAAGATGAATATATCCAGACATTATAAGCCATTTTGCATGTGTGGTTTATAAGTTATGTTTGAATACATTTTTATTGCTTTTTTCGCATTATCTCAGGATTGTAGAAACCTTACTGTCTTATTGAATAAAAAACTACTTTTTGCATTTGCAGGATTTTAAAAAGCATATGTTTCGATCAAAACTCCCGAAGATGCATTATTTCAGGCATTATTAGCCATTTTTCATGTGTGGTTTAGAAGTTATGTTTAAATAACTGTCATATTGAGTGTTACAGTATACAATCATATTGAGTAGAACCTAATTTTTGTAGTTGCAAACCATAGAAAAACAATCTTTTTTAGTGAAACTCACATTGATTCAATATCACAGGCATTTTTAGAAATTTTGCACATTTGGATTAGAAATTATGTTGGAATACATTTTTATTGCTTTTTTCGCATTATCTCAGGATTCTAAGATCTTTATTGTCATACTGAGTAAAAAACTACTTTGTCCATTTTCAAAATTTAAAAAAGCACACGTTTCAAGTAAAACTCTCAGAGATACATTATTTCAGGCATTATTGGCCATTTTTCATGTGTGGTTTAGAAGTTATGTTTAAATAACTGTAATATTGAGTGTTACAGTATAGAATCATATTGAATAAAACATCATTTTTGATTAGCAAACCATATACAAATAACTGTTCCTGGTAAAACTCCCATGGATTCAATTTCACATTCTTTTTTAGACATTTTGCACGTTTGGATTAGGAATGATTTGTAATACATTTTTATTGCTTTTTTCGCACTATCTCAGGATTGTAAGTATGATACTGTCAAATTGAGTAAAACATTACTTGTTGTTTTTGCAAACCTTGCCAAATGTTTCTTTCCAGTAAAACTCTTAAAGATACATATCTTCAGGCGTTATTAGACATTTTGCATGTGTATTTTTGGAATTATGTTTCAAAAACTTTCTTATTGAGTTTGACAGTATACTGTCATAGTGAATAAAACCTAATTTCTGTATTTGTGAACCTTTCCAAAATACTTGATTCTTGTAAAACTCACATAAATTCAATATTACAGGCTTTTTTTGACAGAAATTATGTTTGGTTTTGGAGTTATGTCTATAAACCTTTCATATTTAGTATGACAAATATACAGCTGTTTTGAATTACAAAACAACTTTATGTCTTTGCAAACCTTACAAATGATCATTTTTCTAGTACAACTGACAAAGATGAATATCTCCAGACATTATAAGCCATTTTGCATGTGTGGTTTATAAGTTATGTTTGAATACATTTTTATTGCTTTTTTCGCATTATCTCAGGATTGTAGAAACCTTACTGTCTTATTGAATAAAAAACTACTTTTTGCATTTGCAAGATTTTAAAAAGCATATGTTTCGATCAAAACTCCCGAAGATGCATTATTTCAGGCATTATTAGCCATTTTTCATGTGTGGTTTAGAAGTTATGTTTAAATAACTGTCATATTGAGTGTTACAGTATACAATCATATTGAGTAGAACCTAATTTTTGTAGTTGCAAACCATACAAAAACAATCTTTTTTAGTAAAACTCACATTGATTCAATATCACAGGCATTTTTAGAAATGTTGCACATTTGGATTAGGAATTATGTTGGAATACATCTTTATTGCTTTTTTCGCATTATCTCAGGATTCTAAGATCTTTATTGTCATACTGAGTAAAAAACTACTTTGTCCATTTTCAAAATTTAAAAAAGCACATGTTTCAAGTAAAACTCTCAGAGATACATTATTTCAGGCATTATTGGCCATTTTTCATGTGTGGTTTAGAAGTTATGTTTAAATAACTGTAATATTGAGTGTTACAGTATAGAGTCATATTGAATAAAACATCATTTTTGATTTGCAAACCATATACAAATAACTGTTCCTGGTAAAACTCCCATGGATTCAATTTCACATTCTTTTTTAGACATTTTGCACGTTTGGATTAGGAATGATTTGTAATACATTTTTATTGCTTTTTTCGCATTATCTCAGGATTGTAAGTATGATACTGTCAAATTGAGTAAAACATTACTTGTTGTTTTTGCAAACCTTGCCAAATGTTTCTTTCCAGTAAAACTCTTAAAGATACACATCTTCAGGCGTTATTAGACATTTTGCATGTGTATTTTTGGAATTATGTTTCAAAAACTTTCTTATTGAGTTTGACAGTATACTGTCATAGTGAATAAAACCTAATTTCTGTATTTGTGAACCTTTCCAAAATACTTGATTCTTGTAAAACTCACATAAATTCAATATTACAGGCTTTTTTTGACAGAAATTATGTTTGGTTTTGGAGTTATGTCTATAAACCTTTCATATTTAGTATGACAAATATACAGCTGTTTTGAATTACAAAACAACTTTATGTCTTTGCAAACCTTACAAATTATCCTTTTTCTAGTACAACTGACAAAGATGAATATCTCCAGACATTATAAGCCATTTTGCATGTGTGGTTTATAAGTTATGTTTGAATACATTTTTATTGCTTTTTTCGCATTATCTCAGGATTGTAGAAACCTTACTGTCTTATTGAATAAAAAACTACTTTTTGCATTTGCAAGATTTTAAAAAGCATATGTTTCGATCAAAACTCCCGAAGATGCATTATTTCAGGCATTATTAGCCATTTTTCATGTGTGGTTTAGAAGTTATGTTTAAATAACTGTCATATTGAGTGTTACAGTATACAATCATATTGAGTAAAAACAAATTTTTGTAGTTGCAAACCATAGAAAAACAATCTTTTTTAGTAAAACCCACATTGATTCAATATCACAGGCATTTTTAGAAATTTTGCACATTTGGATTAGGAATTATGTTGGAATACATTTTTATTGCTTTTTTCGCATTATCTCAGGATTCTAAGATCTTTATTGTCATACTGAGTAAAAAACTACTTTGTCCATTTTCAAAATTTAAAAAAGCACATGTTTCAAGTAAAACTCTCAGAGATACATTATTTCAGGCATTATTGGCCATTTTTCATGTGTGGTTTAGAAGTTATGTTTAAATAACTGTAATATTGAGTGTTACAGTATAGAGTCATATTGAATAAAACATCATTTTTGATTAGCAAACCATATAGAAATAACTGTTCCTGGTAAAACTCCCATGGATTCAATTTCACATTCTTTTTTAGACATTTTGCACGTTTGGATTAGGAATGATTTGTAATACATTTTTATTGCTTTTTTCGTACTATCTCAGGATTGTAAGTATGATACTGTCAAATTGAGTAAAACATTACTTGTTGTTTTTGCAAACCTTGCCAAATGTTTCTTTCCAGTAAAACTCTTAAAGATACATATCTTCAGGCGTTATTAGACATTTTGCATGTGTATTTTTGGAATTATGTTTCAAAAACTTTCTTATTGAGTTTGACAGTATACTGTCATAGTGAATAAAACCTAATTTCTGTATTTGTGAACCTTTCCAAAATACTTGATTCTTGTAAAACTCACATAAATTCAATATTACAGGCTTTTTTTGACAGAAATTATGTTTGGTTTTGGAGTTATGTCTATAAACCTTTCATATTTAGTATGACAAATATACAGCTGTTTTGAATTACAAAACAACTTTATGTCTTTGCAAACCTTACAAATGATCATTTTTCTAGTACAACTGACAAAGATGAATATCTCCAGACATTATAAGCCATTTTGCATGTGTGGTTTAAAAGTTATGTTTGAATACATTTTTATTGCTTTTTTCGCATTATCTCAGGATTGTAGAAACCTTACTGTCTTATTGAATAAAAAACTACTTTTTGCATTTGCAAGTTTTTAAAAAGCATATGTTTCGATCAAAACTCCCGAAGATGCATTATTTCAGGCATTATTAGCCATTTTTCATGTGTGGTTTAGAAGTTATGTTTAAATAACTGTCATATTGAGTGTTACAGTATACAATCATATTGAGTAGAACCTAATTTTTGTAGTTGCAAACCATAGAAAAACAATCTTTTTTAGTGAAACTCACATTGATTCAATATCACAGGCATTTTTAGAAATTCTGCACATTTGGATTAGGAATTATGTTGGAATACATTTTTATTGCTTTTTTCGCATTATCTCAGGATTCTAAGATCTTTATTGTCATACTGAGTAAAAAACTACTTTGTCCATTTTCAAAATTTAAAAAAGCACATGTTTCAAGAACAACTCTCAGAGATACATTATTTCAGGCAGTATTGGCCATTTTTCATGTGTGGTTTAGAAGTTATGTTTAAATAACTGTAATATTGAGTGTTACAGTATAGAGTCATATTGAATAAAACATAATTTTTGATTTGCAAACCATATACAAATAACTGTTCCTGGTAAAACTCCCATGGATTCAATTTCACATTCTTTTTTAGACATTTTGCACGTTTGGAATAGGAATGATTTGTAATACATTTTAATTGTTTTTTTCGCATTATCTCAGGATTGTAAGTATGATACTGTCAAATTGAGTAAAACATTACTTGTTGTTTTTGCAAACCTTGCCAAATGTTTCTTTCCAGTAAAACTCTTAAAGATACATATCTTCAGGCGTTATTAGACATTTTGCATGTGTATTTTTGGAATTATGTTTCAAAAACTTTCTTATTGAGTTTGACAGTATACTGTCATAGTGAATAAAACCTCATTTCTGTATTTGTGAACCTTTCCAAAATACTTGATTCTTGTAAAACTCACATAAATTCAATATTACAGGCTTTTTTTGACAGAAATTATGTTTGGTTTTGGAGTTATGTCTATAAACCTTTCATATTTAGTATGACAAATATACAGCTGTTTTGAATTACAAAACAACTTTATGTCTTTGCAAACCTTACAAATGATCATTTTTCTAGTACAACTGACAAAGATGAATATCTCCAGACATTATAAGCCATTTTGCATGTGTGGTTTAAAAGTTATGTTTGAATACATTTTTATTGCTTTTTTCGCATTATCTCAGGATTGTAGAAACCTTACTGTCTTATTGAATAAAAAACTACTTTTTGCATTTGCAAGATTTTAAAAAGCATATTTTTCGATCAAAATTCCGAAGATGCATTATTTCAGGCATTATTAGCCATTTTTCATGTGTGGTTTAGAAGTTATGTTTAAATAACTGTCATATTCAGTGTTACAGTATACAATCATATTGAGTAGAACCAACTTTTTGTAGTTGCAAACCATAGAAAAACAATCTTTTTTAGTACAACTCACATTGATTCAAAATCACAGGCATTTTTAGAAATTTTGCACATTTGGATTAGGAATTATGTTGGAATACATTTTTATTGCTTTTTTCGCATTATCTCAGGATTCTAAGATGTTTATTGTCATACTGAGTAAAAAACTACTTTGTCCATTTTCAAAATTTAAAAAAGCACATGTTTCAAGTAAAACTCTCAGAGATACATTATTTCAGGCATAATTGGCCATTTTTCATGTGTGGTTTAGAAGTTATGTTTAAATAACTGTAATATTGAGTGTTACAGTATAAAGTCATATTGAATAAAACATCATTTTTGATTTGCAAACCATATACAAATAACTGTTCCTGGTAAAACTCCCATGGATTCAATTTCACATTCTTTTTTAGACATTTTGCACGTTTGGATTAGGAATGATTTGTAATACATTTTTATTGCTTTTTTCGCATTATCTCAGGATTGTAAGTATGATACTGTCAAATTGAGTAAAACATTACTTGTTGTTTTTGCAAACCTTGCCAAATGTTTCTTTCCAGTAAAACTCTTAAAGATACACATCTTCAGGCGTTATTAGACATTTTGCATGTGTATTTTTGGAATTATGTTTCAAAAACTTTCTTATTGAGTTTGACAGTATACTGTCATGGTGAATAAAACCTAATTTCTGTATTTGTGAACCTTTCCAAAATACTTGATTCTTGTAAAACTCACATAAATTCAATATTACAGGCTTTTTTTGACAGAAATTATGTTTGGTTTTGGAGTTATGTCTATAAACCTTTCATATTTAGTATGACAAATATACAGCTGTTTTGAATTACAAAACAACTTTATGTCTTTGCAAACCTTACAAATGATCATTTTTCTAGTACAACTGACAAAGATGAATATCTCCAGACATTATAAGCCATTTTGCATGTGTGGTTTATAAGTTATGTTTGAATACATTTTTATTGCTTTTTTCGCAGTATCTCAGGATTGTAGAAACCTTACTGTCTTATTGAATAAAAAACTACTTTTTGCATTTGCAAGATTTTAAAAAGCATATGTTTCGATCAAAACTCCCGAAGATGCATTATTTCAGGCATTATTAGCCATTTTTCATGTGTGGTTTAGAAGTTATGTTTAAATAACTGTCATATTGAGTGTTACAGTATACAATCATATTGAGTAGAACCTAATTTTTGTAGTTGCAAACCATAGAAAAACAATCTTTTTTAGTACAACTCAAATTGATTCAATATCACAGGCATTTTTAGAAATTTTGCACATTTGGATTAGGAATTATGTTGGAATACATTTGTATTGCTTTTTTCGCATTATCTCAGGATTCTAAGATCTTTATTGTCATACTGAGTAAAAAACTACTTTTTCCATTTTCAAAATTCAAAAAAGCACATGTTTCAAGTAAAACTCTCAGAGATACATTATTTCAGGCAGTATTGGCCATTTTTCATGTGTGGTTTAGAAGTTATGTTTAAATAACTGTAATATTGAGTGTTACAGTATAGAGTCATATTGAATAAAACATAATTTTTGATTTGCAAACCATATACAAATAACTGTTCCTGGTAAAACTCCCATGGATTCAATTTCAAATTCTTTTTTAGACATTTTGCACGTTTGGATTAGGAATGATTTGTAATACATTTTTATTGTTTTTTTCGCATTATCTCAGGATTGTAAGTATGATACTGTCAAATTGAGTAAAACATTACTTGTTGTTTTTGCAAACCTTGCCAAATGTTTCTTTCCAGTAAAACTCTTAAAGATACATATCTTCAGGCGTTATTAGACATTTTGCATGTGTATTTTTGGAATTATGTTTCAAAAACTTTCTTATTGAGTTTGACAGTATACTGTCATAGTGAATAAAACCTAATTTCTGTATTTGTGAACCTTTCCAAAATACTTGATTCTTGTAAAACTCACATAAAATCAATATTACAGGCTTTTTTTTGACAGAAATTATGTTTGGTTTTGGAGTTATGTCTATAAACCTTTCATTTTTAGTATGACAAATATACAGCTGTTTTGAACTACAAAACAACTTTATGTCTTTGCAAACCTTACAAATGATCATTTTTCTAGTACAACTGACAAAGATGAATATCTCCAGACATTATAAGCCATTTTGCATGTGTGGTTTAAAAGTTATGTTTGAATACATTTTTATTGCTTTTTTCGCATTATCTCAGGATTGTAGAAACCTTACTGTCTTATTGAATAAAAAACTACTTTTTGCATTTGCAAGTTTTTAAAAAGCATATGTTTCGATCAAAACTCCCGAAGATGCATTATTTCAGGCATTATTAGCCATTTTTCATGTGTGGTTTAGAAGTTATGTTTAAATAACTGTCATATTGAGTGTTACAGTATACAATCATATTGAGTAGAACCTAATTTTTGTAGTTGCAAACCATAGAAAAACAATCTTTTTTAGTGAAACTCACATTGATTCAATATCACAGGCATTTTTAGAAATTCTGCACATTTGGATTAGGAATTAAGTTGGAATACATTTTTATTGCTTTTTTCGCATTATCTCAGGATTCTAAGATCTTTATTGTCATACTGAGTAAAAAACTACTTTGTCCATTTTCAAAATTTAAAAAAGCACATGTTTCAAGAACAACTCTCAGAGATACATTATTTCAGGCAGTATTGGCCATTTTTCATGTGTGGTTTAGAAGTTATGTTTAAATAACTGTAATATTGAGTGTTACAGTATAGAGTCATATTGAATAAAACATAATTTTTGATTTGCAAACCATATACAAATAACTGTTCCTGGTAAAACTCCCATGGATTCAATTTCACATTCTTTTTTAGACATTTTGCACGTTTGGAATAGGAATGATTTGTAATACATTTTAATTGTTTTTTTCGCATTATCTCAGGATTGTAAGTATGATACTGTCAAATTGAGTAAAACATTACTTGTTGTTTTTGCAAACCTTGCCAAATGTTTCTTTCCAGTAAAACTCTTAAAGATACATATCTTCAGGCGTTATTAGACATTTTGCATGTGTATTTTTGGAATTATGTTTCAAAAACTTTCTTATTGAGTTTGACAGTATACTGTCATAGTGAATAAAACCTCATTTCTGTATTTGTGAACCTTTCCAAAATACTTGATTCTTGTAAAACTCACATAAATTCAATATTACAGGCTTTTTTTGACAGAAATTATGTTTGGTTTTGGAGTTATGTCTATAAACCTTTCATATTTAGTATGACAAATATACAGCTGTTTTGAATTACAAAACAACTTTATGTCTTTGCAAACCTTACAAATGATCATTTTTCTAGTACAACTGACAAAGATGAATATCTCCAGACATTATAAGCCATTTTGCATGTGTGGTTTAAAAGTTATGTTTGAATACATTTTTATTGCTTTTTTCGCATTATCTCAGGATTGTAGAAACCTTACTGTCTTATTGAATAAAAAACTACTTTTTGCATTTGCAAGATTTTAAAAAGCATATGTTTCGATCAAAACTCCCGAAGATGCATTATTTCAGGCATTATTAGCCATTTTTCATGTGTGGTTTAGAAGTTATGTTTAAATAACTGTCATATTCAGTGTTACAGTATACAATCATATTGAGTAGAACCAACTTTTTGTAGTTGCAAACCATAGAAAAACAATCTTTTTTAGTACAACTCACATTGATTCAATATCACAGGCATTTTTAGAAATTTTGCACATTTGGATTAGGAATTATGTTGGAATACATTTTTATTGCTTTTTTCGCATTATCTCAGGATTCTAAGATCTTTATTGTCATACTGAGTAAAAAACGACTTTGTCCATTTTCAAAATTTAAAAAAGCACATGTTTCAAGTAAAACTCTCAGAGATACATTATTTCAGGCATTATTGGCCATTTTTCATGTGTGGTTTAGAAGTTATGTTTAAATAACTGTAATATTGAGTGTTACAGTATAGAGTCATATTGAATAAAACATCATTTTTGATTTGCAAACCATATACAAATAACTGTTCCTGGTAAAACTCCCATGGATTCAATTTCACATTCTTTTTTAGACATTTTGCACGTTTGGATTAGGAATGATTTGTAATACATTTTTATTGTTTTTTTCGCATTATCTCAGGATTGTAAGTATGATACTGTCAAATTGAGTAAAACATTACTTTTTGTTTTTGCAAACCTTGCCAAATGTTTCTTTCCAGTAAAACTCTTAAAGATACATATCTTCAGGCGTTATTAGACATTTTGCATGTGTATTTTTGGAATTATGTTTCAAAAACTTTCTTATTGAGTTTGACAGTATACTGTCATAGTGAATAAAACCTAATTTCTGTATTTGTGAACCTTTCCAAAATACTTGATTCTTGTAAAACTCACATAAAATCAATATTACAGGCTTTTTTTTGACAGAAATTATGTTTGGTTTTGGAGTTATGTCTATAAACCTTTCATTTTTAGTATGACAAATATACAGCTGTTTTGAACTACAAAACAACTTTATGTCTTTGCAAACCTTACAAATGATCATTTTTCTAGTACAACTGACAAAGATGAATATCTCCAGACATTATAAGCCATTTTGCATGTGTGGTTTAAAAGTTATGTTTGAATACATTTTTATTTCTTTTTTCGCATTATCTCAGGATTGTAGAAACCTTACTGTCTTATTGAATAAAAAACTACTTTTTGCATTTGCAAGTTTTTAAAAAGCATATGTTTCGATCAAAACTCCCGAAGATGCATTATTTCAGGCATTATTAGCCATTTTTCATGTGTGGTTTAGAAGTTATGTTTAAATAACTGTCATATTGAGTGTTACAGTATACAATCATATTGAGTAGAACCTAATTTTTGTAGTTGCAAACCATAGAAAAACAATCTTTTTTAGTGAAACTCACATTGATTCAATATCACAGGCATTTTTAGAAATTCTGCACATTTGGATTAGGAATTATGTTGGAATACATTTTTATTGCTTTTTTCGCATTATCTCAGGATTCTAAGATCTTTATTGTCATACTGAGTAAAAAACTACTTTGTCCATTTTCAAAATTTAAAAAAGCACATGTTTCAAGAACAACTCTCAGAGATACATTATTTCAGGCAGTATTGGCCATTTTTCATGTGTGGTTTAGAAGTTATGTTTAAATAACTGTAATATTGAGTGTTACAGTATAAGGTCATATTGAATAAAACATAATTTTTGATTTGCAAACCATATACAAATAACTGTTCCTGGTAAAACTCCCATGGATTCAATTTCACATTCTTTTTTAGACATTTTGCACGTTTGGAATAGGAATGATTTGTAATACATTTTAATTGTTTTTTTCGCATTATCTCAGGATTGTAAGTATGATACTGTCAAATTGAGTAAAACATTACTTGTTGTTTTTGCAAACCTTGCCAAATGTTTCTTTCCAGTAAAACTCTTAAAGATACATATCTTCAGGCGTTATTAGACATTTTGCATGTGTATTTTTGGAATTATGTTTCAAAAACTTTCTTATTGAGTTTGACAGTATACTGTCATAGTGAATAAAACCTAATTTCTGTATTTGTGAACCTTTCCAAAATACTTGATTCTTGTAAAACTCACATAAATTCAATATTACAGGCTTTTTTTGACAGAAATTATGTTTGGTTTTGGAGTTATGTCTATAAACCTTTCATATTTAGTATGACAAATATACAGCTGTTTTGAATTACAAAACAACTTTATGTCTTTGCAAACCTTACAAATGATCATTTTTCTAGTACAACTGACAAAGATGAATATCTCCAGACATTATAAGCCATTTTGCATGTGTGGTTTAAAAGTTATGTTTGAATACATTTTTATTGCTTTTTTCGCATTATCTCAGGATTGTAGAAACCTTACTGTCTTATTGAATAAAAAACTACTTTTTGCATTTGCAAGATTTTAAAAAGCATATTTTTCGATCAAAATTCCGAAGATGCATTATTTCAGGCATTATTAGCCATTTTTCATGTGTGGTTTAGAAGTTATGTTTAAATAACTGTCATATTCAGTGTTACAGTATACAATCATATTGAGTAGAACCAACTTTTTGTAGTTGCAAACCATAGAAAAACAATCTTTTTTAGTACAACTCACATTGATTCAAAATCACAGGCATTTTTAGAAATTTTGCACATTTGGATTAGGAATTATGTTGGAATACATTTTTATTGCTTTTTTCGCATTATCTCAGGATTCTAAGATCTTTATTGTCATACTGAGTAAAAAACTACTTTGTCCATTTTCAAAATTTAAAAAAGCACATGTTTCAAGTAAAACTCTCAGAGATACATTATTTCAGGCATAATTGGCCATTTTTCATGTGTGGTTTAGAAGTTATGTTTAAATAACTGTAATATTGAGTGTTACAGTATAAAGTCATATTGAATAAAACATCATTTTTGATTTGCAAACCATATACAAATAACTGTTCCTGGTAAAACTCCCATGGATTCAATTTCACATTCTTTTTTAGACATTTTGCACGTTTGGATTAGGAATGATTTGTAATACATTTTTATTGCTTTTTTCGCATTATCTCAGGATTGTAAGTATGATACTGTCAAATTGAGTAAAACATTACTTGTTGTTTTTGCAAACCTTGCCAAATGTTTCTTTCCAGTAAAACTCTTAAAGATACACATCTTCAGGCGTTATTAGACATTTTGCATGTGTATTTTTGGAATTATGTTTCAAAAACTTTCTTATTGAGTTTGACAGTATACTGTCATGGTGAATAAAACCTAATTTCTGTATTTGTGAACCTTTCCAAAATACTTGATTCTTGTAAAACTCACATAAATTCAATATTACAGGCTTTTTTTGACAGAAATTATGTTTGGTTTTGGAGTTATGTCTATAAACCTTTCATATTTAGTATGACAAATATACAGCTGTTTTGAATTACAAAACAACTTTATGTCTTTGCAAACCTTACAAATGATCATTTTTCTAGTACAACTGACAAAGATGAATATCTCCAGACATTATAAGCCATTTTGCATGTGTGGTTTATAAGTTATGTTTGAATACATTTTTATTGCTTTTTTCGCAGTATCTCAGGATTGTAGAAACCTTACTGTCTTATTGAATAAAAAACTACTTTTTGCATTTGCAAGATTTTAAAAAGCATATGTTTCGATCAAAACTCCCGAAGATGCATTATTTCAGGCATTATTAGCCATTTTTCATGTGTGGTTTAGAAGTTATGTTTAAATAACTGTCATATTGAGTGTTACAGTATACAATCATATTGAGTAGAACCTAATTTTTGTAGTTGCAAACCATAGAAAAACAATCTTTTTTAGTACAACTCAAATTGATTCAATATCACAGGCATTTTTAGAAATTTTGCACATTTGGATTAGGAATTATGTTGGAATACATTTGTATTGCTTTTTTCGCATTATCTCAGGATTCTAAGATCTTTATTGTCATACTGAGTAAAAAACTACTTTTTCCATTTTCAAAATTCAAAAAAGCACATGTTTCAAGTAAAACTCTCAGAGATACATTATTTCAGGCAGTATTGGCCATTTTTCATGTGTGGTTTAGAAGTTATGTTTAAATAACTGTAATATTGAGTGTTACAGTATAGAGTCATATTGAATAAAACATCATTTTTGATTTGCAAACCATATACGAATAACTGTTCCTGGTAAAACTCCCATGGATTCAATTTCACATTCTTTTTTAGACATTTTGCACGTTTGGATTAGGAATGATTTGTAATACATTTTTATTGCTTTTTTCGCATTATCTCAGGATTGTAAGTATGATACTGTCAAATTGAGTAAAACATTACTTGTTGTTTTTGCAAACCTTGCCAAATGTTTCTTTCCAGTAAAACTCTTAAAGATACACATCTTCAGGCGTTATCAGACATTTTGCATGTGTATTTTTTGAATTATGTTTCAAAAACTTTCTTATTGAGTTTGACAGTATACTGTCATAGTGAATAAAACCTAATTTATGTATTTGTGAACCTTTCCAAAATACTTGATTCTTGTAAAACTCACATAAATTCAATATTACAGGCTTTTTTTGACAGAAATTATGTTTGGTTTTGGAGTTATGTCTATAAACCTTTCATATTTAGTATGACAAATATACAGCTGTTTTGAATTACAAAACAACTTTATGTCTTTGCAAACCTTACAAATGATCATTTTTCTAGTACAACTGACAAAGATGAATATCTCCAGACATTATAAGCCATTTTGCATGTGTGGTTTATAAGTTATGTTTGAATACATTTTTATTGCTTTTTTCGCATTATCTCAGGATTGTAGAAACCTTACTGTCTTATTGAATAAAAAACTACTTTTTGCATTTGCAAGATTTTAAAAAGCATATGTTTCGATCAAAACTCCCGAAGATGCATTATTTCAGGCATTATTAGCCATTTTTCATGTGTGGTTTAGAAGTTATGTTTAAATAACTGTCATATTCAGTGTTACAGTATACAATCATATTGAGTAGAACCAACTTTTTGTAGTTGCAAACCATAGAAAAACAATCTTTTTTAGTACAACTCACATTGATTCAATATCACAGGCATTTTTAGAAATTTTGCACATTTGGATTAGGAATTATGTTGGAATACATTTTTATTGCTTTTTTCGCATTATCTCAGGATTCTAAGATCTTTATTGTCATACTGAGTAAAAAACGACTTTGTCCATTTTCAAAATTTAAAAAAGCACATGTTTCAAGTAAAACTCTCAGAGATACATTATTTCAGGCATTATTGGCCATTTTTCATGTGTGGTTTAGAAGTTATGTTTAAATAACTGTAATATTGAGTGTTACAGTATAGAGTCATATTGAATAAAACATAATTTTTGATTTGCAAACCATATACAAATAACTGTTCCTGGTAAAACTCCCATGGATTCAATTTCACATTCTTTTTTAGACATTTTGCACGTTTGGATTAGGAATGATTTGTAATACATTTTTATTGTTTTTTTCGCATTATCTCAGGATTGTAAGTATGATACTGTCAAATTGAGTAAAACATTACTTTTTGTTTTTGCAAACCTTGCCAAATGTTTCTTTCCAGTAAAACTCTTAAAGATACATATCTTCAGGCGTTATTAGACATTTTGCATGTGTATTTTTGGAATTATGTTTCAAAAACTTTCTTATTGAGTTTGACAGTATACTGTCATAGTGAATAAAACCTAATTTCTGTATTTGTGAACCTTTCCAAAATACTTGATTCTTGTAAAACTCACATAAAATCAATATTACAGGCTTTTTTTTGACAGAAATTATGTTTGGTTTTGGAGTTATGTCTATAAACCTTTCATTTTTAGTATGACAAATATACAGCTGTTTTGAACTACAAAACAACTTTATGTCTTTGCAAACCTTACAAATGATCATTTTTCTAGTACAACTGACAAAGATGAATATCTCCAGACATTATAAGCCATTTTGCATGTGTGGTTTAAAAGTTATGTTTGAATACATTTTTATTGCTTTTTTCGCATTATCTCAGGATTGTAGAAACCTTACTGTCTTATTGAATAAAAAACTACTTTTTGCATTTGCAAGTTTTTAAAAAGCATATGTTTCGATCAAAACTCCCGAAGATGCATTATTTCAGGCATTATTAGCCATTTTTCATGTGTGGTTTAGAAGTTATGTTTAAATAACTGTCATATTGAGTGTTACAGTATACAATCATATTGAGTAGAACCAAATTTTTGTAGTTGCAAACCATAGAAAAACAATCTTTTTTAGTACAACTCACATTGATTCAATATCACAGGCATTTTTAGAAATTCTGCACATTTGGATTAGGAATTATGTTGGAATACATTTTTATTGCTTTTTTCGCATTATCTCAGGATTCTAAGATCTTTATTGTCATACTGAGTAAAAAACTACTTTGTCCATTTTCAAAATTTAAAAAAGCACATGTTTCAAGAACAACTCTCAGAGATACATTATTTCAGGCAGTATTGGCCATTTTTCATGTGTGGTTTAGAAGTTATGTTTAAATAACTGTAATATTGAGTGTTACAGTATAGAGTCATATTGAATAAAACATATTTTTTGATTTGCAAACCATATACAAATAACTGTTCCTGGTAAAACTCCCATGGATTCAATTTCACATTCTTTTTTAGACATTTTGCACGTTTGGAATAGGAATGATTTGTAATACATTTTAATTGTTTTTTTCGCATTATCTCAGGATTGTAAGTATGATACTGTCAAATTGAGTAAAACATTACTTGTTGTTTTTGCAAACCTTGCCAAATGTTTCTTTCCAGTAAAACTCTTAAAGATACATATCTTCAGGCGTTATTAGACATTTTGCATGTGTATTTTTGGAATTATGTTTCAAAAACTTTCTTATTGAGTTTGACAGTATACTGTCATAGTGAATAAAACCTCATTTCTGTATTTGTGAACCTTTCCAAAATACTTGATTCTTGTAAAACTCACATAAATTCAATATTACAGGCTTTTTTTGACAGAAATTATGTTTGGTTTTGGAGTTATGTCTATAAACCTTTCATATTTAGTATGACAAATATACAGCTGTTTTGAATTACAAAACAACTTTATGTCTTTGCAAACCTTACAAATGATCATTTTTCTAGTACAACTGACAAAGATGAATATCTCCAGACATTATAAGCCATTTTGCATGTGTGGTTTAAAAGTTATGTTTGAATACATTTTTATTGCTTTTTTCGCATTATCTCAGGATTGTAGAAACCTTACTGTCTTATTGAATAAAAAACTACTTTTTGCATTTGCAAGATTTTAAAAAGCATATTTTTCGATCAAAATTCCGAAGATGCATTATTTCAGGCATTATTAGCCATTTTTCATGTGTGGTTTAGAAGTTATGTTTAAATAACTGTCATATTCAGTGTTACAGTATACAATCATATTGAGTAGAACCAACTTTTTGTAGTTGCAAACCATAGAAAAACAATCTTTTTTAGTACAACTCACATTGATTCAAAATCACAGGCATTTTTAGAAATTTTGCACATTTGGATTAGGAATTATGTTGGAATACATTTTTATTGCTTTTTTCGCATTATCTCAGGATTCTAAGATCTTTATTGTCATACTGAGTAAAAAACTACTTTGTCCATTTTCAAAATTTAAAAAAGCACATGTTTCAAGTAAAACTCTCAGAGATACATTATTTCAGGCATAATTGGCCATTTTTCATGTGTGGTTTAGAAGTTATGTTTAAATAACTGTAATATTGAGTGTTACAGTATAAAGTCATATTGAATAAAACATCATTTTTGATTTGCAAACCATATACAAATAACTGTTCCTGGTAAAACTCCCATGGATTCAATTTCACATTCTTTTTTAGACATTTTGCACGTTTGGATTAGGAATGATTTGTAATACATTTTTATTGCTTTTTTCGCATTATCTCAGGATTGTAAGTATGATACTGTCAAATTGAGTAAAACATTACTTGTTGTTTTTGCAAACCTTGCCAAATGTTTCTTTCCAGTAAAACTCTTAAAGATACACATCTTCAGGCGTTATTAGACATTTTGCATGTGTATTTTTGGAATTATGTTTCAAAAACTTTCTTATTGAGTTTGACAGTATACTGTCATGGTGAATAAAACCTAATTTCTGTATTTGTGAACCTTTCCAAAATACTTGATTCTTGTAAAACTCACATAAATTCAATATTACAGGCTTTTTTTGACAGAAATTATGTTTGGTTTTGGAGTTATGTCTATAAACCTTTCATATTTAGTATGACAAATATACAGCTGTTTTGAATTACAAAACAACTTTATGTCTTTGCAAACCTTACAAATGATCATTTTTCTAGTACAACTGACAAAGATGAATATCTCCAGACATTATAAGCCATTTTGCATGTGTGGTTTATAAGTTATGTTTGAATACATTTTTATTGCTTTTTTTGCAGTATCTCAGGATTGTAGAAACCTTACTGTCTTATTGAATAAAAAACTACTTTTTGCATTTGCAAGATTTTAAAAAGCATATGTTTCGATCAAAACTCCCGAAGATGCATTATTTCAGGCATTATTAGCCATTTTTCATGTGTGGTTTAGAAGTTATGTTTAAATAACTGTCATATTGAGTGTTACAGTATACAATCATATTGAGTAGAACCTAATTTTTGTAGTTGCAAACCATAGAAAAACAATCTTTTTTAGTACAACTCAAATTGATTCAATATCACAGGCATTTTTAGAAATTTTGCACATTTGGATTAGCAATTATGTTGGAATACATTTGTATTGCTTTTTTCGCATTATCTCAGGATTCTAAGATCTTTATTGTCATACTGAGTAAAAAACTACTTTTTCCATTTTCAAAATTCAAAAAAGCACATGTTTCAAGTAAAACTCTCAGAGATACATTATTTCAGGCAGTATTGGCCATTTTTCATGTGTGGTTTAGAAGTTATGTTTAAATAACTGTAATATTGAGTGTTACAGTATAGAGTCATATTGAATAAAACATCATTTTTGATTTGCAAACCATATACGAATAACTGTTCCTGGTAAAACTCCCATGGATTCAATTTCACATTCTTTTTTAGACATTTTGCACGTTTGGATTAGGAATGATTTGTAATACATTTTTATTGCTTTTTTCGCATTATCTCAGGATTGTAAGTATGATACTGTCAAATTGAGTAAAACATTACTTGTTGTTTTTGCAAACCTTGCCAAATGTTTCTTTCCGGTAAAACTCTTAAAGATACACATCTTCAGGCGTTATCAGACATTTTGCATGTGTATTTTTGGAATTATGTTTCAAAAACTTTCTTATTGAGTTTGACAGTATACTGTCATAGTGAATAAAACCTAATTTCTGTATTTGTGAACCTTTCCAAAATACTTGATTCTTGTAAAACTCACATAAATTCAATATTACAGGCTTTTTTTGACAGAAATTATGTTTGGTTTTGGAGTTATGTCTATAAACCTTTCATATTTAGTATGACAAATATACAGCTGTTTTGAATTACAAAACAACTTTATGTCTTTGCAAACCTTACAAATGATCATTTTTCTAGTACAACTGACAAAGATGAATATCTCCAGACATTATAAGCCATTTTGCATGTGTGGTTTATAAGTTATGTTTGAATACATTTTTATTGCTTTTTTCGCATTATCTCAGGATTGTAGAAACCTTACTGTCTTATTGAATAAAAAACTACTTTTTGCATTTGCAAGATTTTAAAAAGCATATGTTTCGATCAAAACTCCCGAAGTTGCATTATTTCAGGCATTATTAGCCATTTTTCATGTGTGGTTTAGAAGTTATGTTTAAATAACTGTCATATTGAGTGTTACAGTATACAATCATATTGAGTAGAACCTAATTTTTGTAGTTGCAAACCATAGAAAAACAATCTTTTTTAGTAAAACTCACATTGATTCAATATCACAGGCATTTTTAGAAATGTTGCACATTTGGATTAGGAATTATGTTGGAATACATTTTTATTGCTTTTTTCGCATTATCTCAGGATTCTAAGATCTTTATTGTCATACTGAGTAAAAAACTACTTTGTCCATTTTCAAAATTTAAAAAAGCACATGTTTCAAGTAAAACTCTCAGAGATACATTATTTCAGGCATTATTGGCCATTTTCATGTGTGGTTTAGAAGTTATGTTTAAATAACTGTAATATTGAGTGTTACAGTATAGAGTCATATTGAATAAAACATCATTTTTGATTTGCAAACCATATACAAATAACTGTTCCTGGTAAAACTCCCATGGATTCAATTTCACATTCTTTTTTAGACATGTTGCACGTTTGGATTAGGAATGATTTGTAATACATTTTTATTGCTTTTTTCGCATTATCTCAGGATTGTAAGTATGATACTGTCAAATTGAGTAAAACATTACTTGTTGTTTTTGCAAACCTTGCCAAATGTTTCTTTCCAGTAAAACTCTTAAAGATACACATCTTCAGGCGTTATTAGACATTTTGCATGTGTATTTTTGGAATTATGTTTCAATAACTTTCTTATTGAGTTTGACAGTATACTGTCATAGTGAATAAAACCTAATTTATGTATTTGTGAACCTTTCCAAAATACTTGATTCTTGTAAAACTCACATAAACTCAATATTACAGGCTTTTTTTTGACAGAAATTATGTTTGGTTTTGGAGTTATGTCTATAAACCTTTCATATTTAGTATGACAAATATACAGCTGTTTTGAATTACAAAACAACTTTATTTCTTTGCAAACCTTACAAATGATCATTTTTCTAGTACAACTGACAAAGATGAATATCTCCAGACATTATAAGCCATTTTGCATGTGTGGTTTATAAGTTATGTTTGAATACATTTTTATTGCTTTTTTCGCATTATCTCAGGATTGTAGAAACCTTACTGTCTTATTGAATAAAAAACTACTTTTTGCATTTGCAAGATTTTAAAAAGCATATGTTTCGATCAAAACTCCCGAAGATGCATTATTTCAGGCATTATTAGCCATTTTTCATGTGTGGTTTAGAAGTTATGTTTAAATAACTGTCATATTGAGTGTTACAGTATACAATCATATTGAGTAGAACCTAATTTTTGTAGTTGCAAACCATAGAAAAACAATCTTTTTTAGTAAAACTCACATTGATTCAATATCACAGGCATTTTTAGAAATGTTGCACATTTGGATTAGGAATTATGTTGGAATACATCTTTATTGCTTTTTTCGCATTATCTCAGGATTCTAAGATCTTTATTGTCATACTGAGTAAAAAACTACTTTGTCCATTTTCAAAATTTAAAAAAGCACATGTTTCAAGTAAAACTCTCAGAGATACATTATTTCAGGCATAATTGGCCATTTTTCATGTGTGGTTTAGAAGTTATGTTTAAATAACTGTAATATTGAGTGTTACAGTATAGAGTCATATTGAATAAAACATCATTTTTGATTTGCAAACCATATACAAATAACTGTTCCTGGTAAAACTCCCATGGATTCAATTTCACATTCTTTTTTAGACATTTTGCACGTTTGGATTAGGAATGATTTGTAATACATTTTTATTGCTTTTTTCGCATTATCTCAGGATTGTAAGTATGATACTGTCAAATTGAGTAAAACATTACTTGTTGTTTTTGCAAACCTTGCCAAATGTTTCTTTCCAGTAAAACTCTTAAAGATACACATCTTCAGGCGTTATTAGACATTTTGCATGTGTATTTTTGGAATTATGTTTCAAAAACTTTCTTATTGAGTTTGACAGTATACTGTCATAGTGAATAAAACCTAATTTCTGTATTTGTGAACCTTTCCAAAATACTTGATTCTTGTAAAACTCACATAAATTCAATATTACAGGCTTTTTTTGACAGAAATTATGTTTGGTTTTGGAGTTATGTCTATAAACCTTTCATATTTAGTATGACAAATATACAGCTGTTTTGAATTACAAAACCACTTTATGTCTTTGCAAACCTTACAAATGATCATTTTTCTAGTACAACTGACAAAGATGAATATCTCCAGACATTATAAGCCATTTTGCATGTGTGGTTTATAAGTTATGTTTGAATACATTTTTATTGCTTTTTTCGCATTATCTCAGGATTGTAGAAACCTTACTGTCTTATTGAAAAAAAACTACTTTTTGCATTTGCAAGATTTTAAAAAGCATATGTTTCGATCAAAACTCCCGAAGATGCAATATTTCAGGCATTATTAGCCATTTTTCATGTGTGGTTTAGAAGTTATGTTTAAATAACTGTCATATTGAGTGTTACAGTATACAATCATATTGAGTAAAAACAAATTTTTGTAGTTGCAAACCATAGAAAAACAATCTTTTTTAGTAAAACTCACATTGATTCAATATCACAGGCATTTTTAGAAATTTTGCACATTTGGATTAGGAATTATGTTGGAATACATTTTTATTGCTTTTTTCGCATTATCTCAGGATTCTAAGATCTTTATTGTCATACTGAGTAAAAAACTACTTTGTCCATTTTCAAAATTTAAAAAAGCACATGTTTCAAGTAAAACTCTCAGAGATACATTATTTCAGGCATTATTGGCCATTTTTCATGTGTGGTTTAGAAGTTATGTTTAAATAACTGTAATATTGAGTGTTACAGTATAGAGTCATATTGAATAAAACATCATTTTGATTAGCAAACCATATACAAATAACTGTTCCTGGTAAAACTCCCATGGATTCAATTTCACATTCTTTTTTAGACATTTTGCACGTTTGGATTAGGAATGATTTGTAATACATTTTTATTGCTTTTTTCGCACTATCTCAGGATTGTAAGTATGATACTGTCAAATTGAGTAAAACATTACTTGTTGTTTTTGCAAACCTTGCCAAATGTTTCTTTCCAGTAAAACTCTTAAAGATACATATCTTCAGGCGTTATTAGACATTTTGCATGTGTATTTTTGGAATTATGTTTCAAAAACTTTCTTATTGAGTTTGACAGTATACTGTCATAGTGAATAAAACCTAATTTCTGTATTTGTGAACCTTTCCAAAATACTTGATTCTTGTAAAACTCACATAAATTCAATATTACAGGCTTTTTTTGACAGAAATTATGTTTGGTTTTGGAGTTATGTCTATAAACCTTTCATATTTAGTATGACAAATATACAGCTGTTTTGAATTACAAAACAACTTTATGTCTTTGCAAACCTTACAAATGATCATTTTTCTAGTACAACTGACAAAGATGAATATCTCCAGACATTATAAGCCATTTTGCATGTGTGGTTTATAAGTTATGTTTGAATACATTTTTATTTTTTTTTTCGCATTATCTCAGGATTGTAGAAACCTTACTGTCTTATTGAATAAAAAACTACTTTTTGCATTTGCAGGATTTTAAAAAGCATATGTTTCGATCAAAACTCCCGAAGATGCATTATTTCAGGCATTATTAGCCATTTTTCATGTGTGGTTTAGAAGTTATGTTTAAATAACTGTCATATTGAGTGTTACAGTATACAATCATATTGAGTAGAACCTAATTTTTGTAGTTGCAAACCATAGAAAAACAATCTTTTTTAGTGAAACTCACATTGATTCAATATCACAGGCATTTTTAGAAATTTTGCACATTTGGATTAGGAATTATGTTGGAATACATTTTTATTGCTTTTTTCGCATTATCTCAGGATTCTAAGATCTTTATTGTCATACTGAGTAAAAAACTACTTTGTCCATTTTCAAAATTTAAAAAAGCACATGTTTCAAGTAAAACTCTCAGAGATACATTATTTCAGGCATTATTGGCCATTTTTCATGTGTGGTTTAGAAGTTATGTTTAAATAACTGTAATATTGAGTGTTACACTATAGAGTCATATTGAATAAAACCTCATTTTTGATTTGCAAACCATATACAAATAACTGTTCCTGGTAAAACTCCCATGGATTCAATTTCACATTCTTTTTTAGACATTTTGCACGTTTGGATTAGGAATGATTTGTAATACATTTTTATTGCTTTTTTCGCACTATCTCAGGATTGTAAGTATGATACTGTCAAATTGAGTAAAACATTACTTGTTGTTTTTGCAAACCTTGCCAAATGTTTCTTTCCAGTAAAACTCTTAAAGATACATATCTTCAGGCGTTATTAGACATTTTGCATGTGTATTTTTGGAATTATGTTTCAAAAACTTTCTTATTGAGTTTGACAGTATACTGTCATAGTGAATAAAACCTAATTTCTGTATTTGTGAACCTTTCCAAAATACTTGATTCTTGTAAAACTCACAGAAATTCAATATTACAGGCTTTTTTTGACAGAAATTATGTTTGGTTTTGGAGTTATGTCTATAAACCTTTCATATTTAGTATGACAAATATACAGCTCTTTTGAATTACAAAACAACTTTATGTCTTTGCAAACCTTACAAATGATCATTTTTCTAGTACAACTGACAAAGATAAATATCTCCAGACATTATAAGCCATTTTGCATGTGTGGTTTATAAGTTATGTTTGAATACATTTTTATTGCTTTTTTCGCATTATCTCAGGATTGTAGAAACCTTACTGTCTTATTGAATAAAAAACTACTTTTTGCATTTGCAAGATTTTAAAAAGCATATTTTTCGATCAAAATTCCGAAGATGCATTATTTCAGGCATTATTAGCCATTTTTCATGTGTGGTTTAGAAGTTATGTTTAAATAACTGTCATATTCAGTGTTACAGTATACAATCATATTGAGTAGAACCAACTTTTTGTAGTTGCAAACCATAGAAAAACAATCTTTTTTAGTACAACTCACATTGATTCAAAATCACAGGCATTTTTAGAAATTTTGCACATTTGGATTAGGAATTATGTTGGAATACATTTTTATTGCTTTTTTCGCATTATCTCAGGATTCTAAGATCTTTATTGTCATACTGAGTAAAAAACTACTTTGTCCATTTTCAAAATTTAAAAAAGCACATGTTTCAAGTAAAACTCTCAGAGATACATTATTTCAGGCATAATTGGCCATTTTTCATGTGTGGTTTAGAAGTTATGTTTAAATAACTGTAATATTGAGTGTTACAGTATAAAGTCATATTGAATAAAACATCATTTTTGATTTGCAAACCATATACAAATAACTGTTCCTGGTAAAACTCCCATGGATTCAATTTCACATTCTTTTTTAGACATTTTGCACGTTTGGATTAGGAATGATTTGTAATACATTTTTATTGCTTTTTTCGCATTATCTCAGGATTGTAAGTATGATACTGTCAAATTGAGTAAAACATTACTTGTTGTTTTTGCAAACCTTGCCAAATGTTTCTTTCCAGTAAAACTCTTAAAGATACACATCTTCAGGCGTTATTAGACATTTTGCATGTGTATTTTTGGAATTATGTTTCAAAAACTTTCTTATTGAGTTTGACAGTATACTGTCATGGTGAATAAAACCTAATTTCTGTATTTGTGAACCTTTCCAAAATACTTGATTCTTGTAAAACTCACATAAATTCAATATTACAGGCTTTTTTTGACAGAAATTATGTTTGGTTTTGGAGTTATGTCTATAAACCTTTCATATTTAGTATGACAAATATACAGCTGTTTTGAATTACAAAACAACTTTATGTCTTTGCAAACCTTACAAATGATCATTTTTCTAGTACAACTGACAAAGATGAATATCTCCAGACATTATAAGCCATTTTGCATGTGTGGTTTATAAGTTATGTTTGAATACATTTTTATTGCTTTTTTCGCAGTATCTCAGGATTGTAGAAACCTTACTGTCTTATTGAATAAAAAACTACTTTTTGCATTTGCAAGATTTTAAAAAGCATATGTTTCGATCAAAACTCCCGAAGATGCATTATTTCAGGCATTATTAGCCATTTTTCATGTGTGGTTTAGAAGTTATGTTTAAATAACTGTCATATTGAGTGTTACAGTATACAATCATATTGAGTAGAACCTAATTTTTGTAGTTGCAAACCATAGAAAAACAATCTTTTTTAGTACAACTCAAATTGATTCAATATCACAGGCATTTTTAGAAATTTTGCACATTTGGATTAGGAATTATGTTGGAATACATTTGTATTGCTTTTTTCGCATTATCTCAGGATTCTAAGATCTTTATTGTCATACTGAGTAAAAAACTACTTTTTCCATTTTCAAAATTCAAAAAAGCACATGTTTCAAGTAAAACTCTCAGAGATACATTATTTCAGGCAGTATTGGCCATTTTTCATGTGTGGTTTAGAAGTTATGTTTAAATAACTGTAATATTGAGTGTTACAGTATAGAGTCATATTGAATAAAACATCATTTTTGATTTGCAAACCATATACGAATAACTGTTCCTGGTAAAACTCCCATGGATTCAATTTCACATTCTTTTTTAGACATTTTGCACGTTTGGATTAGGAATGATTTGTAATACATTTTTATTGCTTTTTTCGCATTATCTCAGGATTGTAAGTATGATACTGTCAAATTGAGTAAAACATTACTTGTTGTTTTTGCAAACCTTGCCAAATGTTTCTTTCCAGTAAAACTCTTAAAGATACACATCTTCAGGCGTTATCAGACATTTTGCATGTGTATTTTTGGAATTATGTTTCAAAAACTTTCTTATTGAGTTTGACAGTATACTGTCATAGTGAATAAAACCTAATTTATGTATTTGTGAACCTTTCCAAAATACTTGATTCTTGTAAAACTCACATAAATTCAATATTACAGGCTTTTTTTGACAGAAATTATGTTTGGTTTTGGAGTTATGTCTATAAACCTTTCATATTTAGTATGACAAATATACAGCTGTTTTGAATTACAAAACAACTTTATGTCTTTGCAAACCTTACAAATGATCATTTTTCTAGTACAACTGACAAAGATGAATATCTCCAGACATTATAAGCCATTTTGCATGTGTGGTTTATAAGTTATGTTTGAATACATTTTTATTGCTTTTTTCGCATTATCTCAGGATTGTAGAAACCTTACTGTCTTATTGAATAAAAAACTACTTTTTGCATTTGCAAGATTTTAAAAAGCATATGTTTCGATCAAAACTCCCGAAGATGCATTATTTCAGGCATTATTAGCCATTTTTCATGTGTGGTTTAGAAGTTATGTTTAAATAACTGTCATATTCAGTGTTACAGTATACAATCATATTGAGTAGAACCAACTTTTTGTAGTTGCAAACCATAGAAAAACAATCTTTTTTAGTACAACTCACATTGATTCAATATCACAGGCATTTTTAGAAATTTTGCACATTTGGATTAGGAATTATGTTGGAATACATTTTTATTGCTTTTTTCGCATTATCTCAGGATTCTAAGATCTTTATTGTCATACTGAGTAAAAAACGACTTTGTCCATTTTCAAAATTTAAAAAAGCACATGTTTCAAGTAAAACTCTCAGAGATACATTATTTCAGGCATTATTGGCCATTTTTCATGTGTGGTTTAGAAGTTATGTTTAAATAACTGTAATATTGAGTGTTACAGTATAGAGTCATATTGAATAAAACATAATTTTTGATTTGCAAACCATATACAAATAACTGTTCCTGGTAAAACTCCCATGGATTCAATTTCACATTCTTTTTTAGACATTTTGCACGTTTGGATTAGGAATGATTTGTAATACATTTTTATTGTTTTTTTCGCATTATCTCAGGATTGTAAGTATGATACTGTCAAATTGAGTAAAACATTACTTTTTGTTTTTGCAAACCTTGCCAAATGTTTCTTTCCAGTAAAACTCTTAAAGATACATATCTTCAGGCGTTATTAGACATTTTGCATGTGTATTTTTGGAATTATGTTTCAAAAACTTTCTTATTGAGTTTGACAGTATACTGTCATAGTGAATAAAACCTAATTTCTGTATTTGTGAACCTTTCCAAAATACTTGATTCTTGTAAAACTCACATAAAATCAATATTACAGGCTTTTTTTTGACAGAAATTATGTTTGGTTTTGGAGTTATGTCTATAAACCTTTCATTTTTAGTATGACAAATATACAGCTGTTTTGAACTACAAAACAACTTTATGTCTTTGCAAACCTTACAAATGATCATTTTTCTAGTACAACTGACAAAGATGAATATCTCCAGACATTATAAGCCATTTTGCATGTGTGGTTTAAAAGTTATGTTTGAATACATTTTTATTGCTTTTTTCGCATTATCTCAGGATTGTAGAAACCTTACTGTCTTATTGAATAAAAAACTACTTTTTGCATTTGCAAGTTTTTAAAAAGCATATGTTTCGATCAAAACTCCCGAAGATGCATTATTTCAGGCATTATTAGCCATTTTTCATGTGTGGTTTAGAAGTTATGTTTAAATAACTGTCATATTGAGTGTTACAGTATACAATCATATTGAGTAGAACCAAATTTTTGTAGTTGCAAACCATAGAAAAACAATCTTTTTTAGTACAACTCACATTGATTCAATATCACAGGCATTTTTAGAAATTCTGCACATTTGGATTAGGAATTATGTTGGAATACATTTTTATTGCTTTTTTCGCATTATCTCAGGATTCTAAGATCTTTATTGTCATACTGAGTAAAAAACTACTTTGTCCATTTTCAAAATTTAAAAAAGCACATGTTTCAAGAACAACTCTCAGAGATACATTATTTCAGGCAGTATTGGCCATTTTTCATGTGTGGTTTAGAAGTTATGTTTAAATAACTGTAATATTGAGTGTTACAGTATAGAGTCATATTGAATAAAACATATTTTTTGATTTGCAAACCATATACAAATAACTGTTCCTGGTAAAACTCCCATGGATTCAATTTCACATTCTTTTTTAGACATTTTGCACGTTTGGAATAGGAATGATTTGTAATACATTTTAATTGTTTTTTTCGCATTATCTCAGGATTGTAAGTATGATACTGTCAAATTGAGTAAAACATTACTTGTTGTTTTTGCAAACCTTGCCAAATGTTTCTTTCCAGTAAAACTCTTAAAGATACATATCTTCAGGCGTTATTAGACATTTTGCATGTGTATTTTTGGAATTATGTTTCAAAAACTTTCTTATTGAGTTTGACAGTATACTGTCATAGTGAATAAAACCTCATTTCTGTATTTGTGAACCTTTCCAAAATACTTGATTCTTGTAAAACTCACATAAATTCAATATTACAGGCTTTTTTTGACAGAAATTATGTTTGGTTTTGGAGTTATGTCTATAAACCTTTCATATTTAGTATGACAAATATACAGCTGTTTTGAATTACAAAACAACTTTATGTCTTTGCAAACCTTACAAATGATCATTTTTCTAGTACAACTGACAAAGATGAATATCTCCAGACATTATAAGCCATTTTGCATGTGTGGTTTAAAAGTTATGTTTGAATACATTTTTATTGCTTTTTTCGCATTATCTCAGGATTGTAGAAACCTTACTGTCTTATTGAATAAAAAACTACTTTTTGCATTTGCAAGATTTTAAAAAGCATATTTTTCGATCAAAATTCCGAAGATGCATTATTTCAGGCATTATTAGCCATTTTTCATGTGTGGTTTAGAAGTTATGTTTAAATAACTGTCATATTCAGTGTTACAGTATACAATCATATTGAGTAGAACCAACTTTTTGTAGTTGCAAACCATAGAAAAACAATCTTTTTTAGTACAACTCACATTGATTCAAAATCACAGGCATTTTTAGAAATTTTGCACATTTGGATTAGGAATTATGTTGGAATACATTTTTATTGCTTTTTTCGCATTATCTCAGGATTCTAAGATCTTTATTGTCATACTGAGTAAAAAACTACTTTGTCCATTTTCAAAATTTAAAAAAGCACATGTTTCAAGTAAAACTCTCAGAGATACATTATTTCAGGCATAATTGGCCATTTTTCATGTGTGGTTTAGAAGTTATGTTTAAATAACTGTAATATTGAGTGTTACAGTATAAAGTCATATTGAATAAAACATCATTTTTGATTTGCAAACCATATACAAATAACTGTTCCTGGTAAAACTCCCATGGATTCAATTTCACATTCTTTTTTAGACATTTTGCACGTTTGGATTAGGAATGATTTGTAATACATTTTTATTGCTTTTTTCGCATTATCTCAGGATTGTAAGTATGATACTGTCAAATTGAGTAAAACATTACTTGTTGTTTTTGCAAACCTTGCCAAATGTTTCTTTCCAGTAAAACTCTTAAAGATACACATCTTCAGGCGTTATTAGACATTTTGCATGTGTATTTTTGGAATTATGTTTCAAAAACTTTCTTATTGAGTTTGACAGTATACTGTCATGGTGAATAAAACCTAATTTCTGTATTTGTGAACCTTTCCAAAATACTTGATTCTTGTAAAACTCACATAAATTCAATATTACAGGCTTTTTTTGACAGAAATTATGTTTGGTTTTGGAGTTATGTCTATAAACCTTTCATATTTAGTATGACAAATATACAGCTGTTTTGAATTACAAAACAACTTTATGTCTTTGCAAACCTTACAAATGATCATTTTTCTAGTACAACTGACAAAGATGAATATCTCCAGACATTATAAGCCATTTTGCATGTGTGGTTTATAAGTTATGTTTGAATACATTTTTATTGCTTTTTTTGCAGTATCTCAGGATTGTAGAAACCTTACTGTCTTATTGAATAAAAAACTACTTTTTGCATTTGCAAGATTTTAAAAAGCATATGTTTCGATCAAAACTCCCGAAGATGCATTATTTCAGGCATTATTAGCCATTTTTCATGTGTGGTTTAGAAGTTATGTTTAAATAACTGTCATATTGAGTGTTACAGTATACAATCATATTGAGTAGAACCTAATTTTTGTAGTTGCAAACCATAGAAAAACAATCTTTTTTAGTACAACTCAAATTGATTCAATATCACAGGCATTTTTAGAAATTTTGCACATTTGGATTAGCAATTATGTTGGAATACATTTGTATTGCTTTTTTCGCATTATCTCAGGATTCTAAGATCTTTATTGTCATACTGAGTAAAAAACTACTTTTTCCATTTTCAAAATTCAAAAAAGCACATGTTTCAAGTAAAACTCTCAGAGATACATTATTTCAGGCAGTATTGGCCATTTTTCATGTGTGGTTTAGAAGTTATGTTTAAATAACTGTAATATTGAGTGTTACAGTATAGAGTCATATTGAATAAAACATCATTTTTGATTTGCAAACCATATACGAATAACTGTTCCTGGTAAAACTCCCATGGATTCAATTTCACATTCTTTTTTAGACATTTTGCACGTTTGGATTAGGAATGATTTGTAATACATTTTTATTGCTTTTTTCGCATTATCTCAGGATTGTAAGTATGATACTGTCAAATTGAGTAAAACATTACTTGTTGTTTTTGCAAACCTTGCCAAATGTTTCTTTCCGGTAAAACTCTTAAAGATACACATCTTCAGGCGTTATCAGACATTTTGCATGTGTATTTTTGGAATTATGTTTCAAAAACTTTCTTATTGAGTTTGACAGTATACTGTCATAGTGAATAAAACCTAATTTCTGTATTTGTGAACCTTTCCAAAATACTTGATTCTTGTAAAACTCACATAAATTCAATATTACAGGCTTTTTTTGACAGAAATTATGTTTGGTTTTGGAGTTATGTCTATAAACCTTTCATATTTAGTATGACAAATATACAGCTGTTTTGAATTACAAAACAACTTTATGTCTTTGCAAACCTTACAAATGATCATTTTTCTAGTACAACTGACAAAGATGAATATCTCCAGACATTATAAGCCATTTTGCATGTGTGGTTTATAAGTTATGTTTGAATACATTTTTATTGCTTTTTTCGCATTATCTCAGGATTGTAGAAACCTTACTGTCTTATTGAATAAAAAACTACTTTTTGCATTTGCAAGATTTTAAAAAGCATATGTTTCGATCAAAACTCCCGAAGTTGCATTATTTCAGGCATTATTAGCCATTTTTCATGTGTGGTTTAGAAGTTATGTTTAAATAACTGTCATATTGAGTGTTACAGTATACAATCATATTGAGTAGAACCTAATTTTTGTAGTTGCAAACCATAGAAAAACAATCTTTTTTAGTAAAACTCACATTGATTCAATATCACAGGCATTTTTAGAAATGTTGCACATTTGGATTAGGAATTATGTTGGAATACATTTTTATTGCTTTTTTCGCATTATCTCAGGATTCTAAGATCTTTATTGTCATACTGAGTAAAAAACTACTTTGTCCATTTTCAAAATTTAAAAAAGCACATGTTTCAAGTAAAACTCTCAGAGATACATTATTTCAGGCATTATTGGCCATTTTCATGTGTGGTTTAGAAGTTATGTTTAAATAACTGTAATATTGAGTGTTACAGTATAGAGTCATATTGAATAAAACATCATTTTTGATTTGCAAACCATATACAAATAACTGTTCCTGGTAAAACTCCCATGGATTCAATTTCACATTCTTTTTTAGACATGTTGCACGTTTGGATTAGGAATGATTTGTAATACATTTTTATTGCTTTTTTCGCATTATCTCAGGATTGTAAGTATGATACTGTCAAATTGAGTAAAACATTACTTGTTGTTTTTGCAAACCTTGCCAAATGTTTCTTTCCAGTAAAACTCTTAAAGATACACATCTTCAGGCGTTATTAGACATTTTGCATGTGTATTTTTGGAATTATGTTTCAATAACTTTCTTATTGAGTTTGACAGTATACTGTCATAGTGAATAAAACCTAATTTATGTATTTGTGAACCTTTCCAAAATACTTGATTCTTGTAAAACTCACATAAACTCAATATTACAGGCTTTTTTTTGACAGAAATTATGTTTGGTTTTGGAGTTATGTCTATAAACCTTTCATATTTAGTATGACAAATATACAGCTGTTTTGAATTACAAAACAACTTTATTTCTTTGCAAACCTTACAAATGATCATTTTTCTAGTACAACTGACAAAGATGAATATCTCCAGACATTATAAGCCATTTTGCATGTGTGGTTTATAAGTTATGTTTGAATACATTTTTATTGCTTTTTTCGCATTATCTCAGGATTGTAGAAACCTTACTGTCTTATTGAATAAAAAACTACTTTTTGCATTTGCAAGATTTTAAAAAGCATATGTTTCGATCAAAACTCCCGAAGATGCATTATTTCAGGCATTATTAGCCATTTTTCATGTGTGGTTTAGAAGTTATGTTTAAATAACTGTCATATTGAGTGTTACAGTATACAATCATATTGAGTAGAACCTAATTTTTGTAGTTGCAAACCATAGAAAAACAATCTTTTTTAGTAAAACTCACATTGATTCAATATCACAGGCATTTTTAGAAATGTTGCACATTTGGATTAGGAATTATGTTGGAATACATCTTTATTGCTTTTTTCGCATTATCTCAGGATTCTAAGATCTTTATTGTCATACTGAGTAAAAAACTACTTTGTCCATTTTCAAAATTTAAAAAAGCACATGTTTCAAGTAAAACTCTCAGAGATACATTATTTCAGGCATAATTGGCCATTTTTCATGTGTGGTTTAGAAGTTATGTTTAAATAACTGTAATATTGAGTGTTACAGTATAGAGTCATATTGAATAAAACATCATTTTTGATTTGCAAACCATATACAAATAACTGTTCCTGGTAAAACTCCCATGGATTCAATTTCACATTCTTTTTTAGACATTTTGCACGTTTGGATTAGGAATGATTTGTAATACATTTTTATTGCTTTTTTCGCATTATCTCAGGATTGTAAGTATGATACTGTCAAATTGAGTAAAACATTACTTGTTGTTTTTGCAAACCTTGCCAAATGTTTCTTTCCAGTAAAACTCTTAAAGATACACATCTTCAGGCGTTATTAGACATTTTGCATGTGTATTTTTGGAATTATGTTTCAAAAACTTTCTTATTGAGTTTGACAGTATACTGTCATAGTGAATAAAACCTAATTTCTGTATTTGTGAACCTTTCCAAAATACTTGATTCTTGTAAAACTCACATAAATTCAATATTACAGGCTTTTTTTGACAGAAATTATGTTTGGTTTTGGAGTTATGTCTATAAACCTTTCATATTTAGTATGACAAATATACAGCTGTTTTGAATTACAAAACCACTTTATGTCTTTGCAAACCTTACAAATGATCATTTTTCTAGTACAACTGACAAAGATGAATATCTCCAGACATTATAAGCCATTTTGCATGTGTGGTTTATAAGTTATGTTTGAATACATTTTTATTGCTTTTTTCGCATTATCTCAGGATTGTAGAAACCTTACTGTCTTATTGAAAAAAAACTACTTTTTGCATTTGCAAGATTTTAAAAAGCATATGTTTCGATCAAAACTCCCGAAGATGCAATATTTCAGGCATTATTAGCCATTTTTCATGTGTGGTTTAGAAGTTATGTTTAAATAACTGTCATATTGAGTGTTACAGTATACAATCATATTGAGTAAAAACAAATTTTTGTAGTTGCAAACCATAGAAAAACAATCTTTTTTAGTAAAACTCACATTGATTCAATATCACAGGCATTTTTAGAAATTTTGCACATTTGGATTAGGAATTATGTTGGAATACATTTTTATTGCTTTTTTCGCATTATCTCAGGATTCTAAGATCTTTATTGTCATACTGAGTAAAAAACTACTTTGTCCATTTTCAAAATTTAAAAAAGCACATGTTTCAAGTAAAACTCTCAGAGATACATTATTTCAGGCATTATTGGCCATTTTTCATGTGTGGTTTAGAAGTTATGTTTAAATAACTGTAATATTGAGTGTTACAGTATAGAGTCATATTGAATAAAACATCATTTTGATTAGCAAACCATATACAAATAACTGTTCCTGGTAAAACTCCCATGGATTCAATTTCACATTCTTTTTTAGACATTTTGCACGTTTGGATTAGGAATGATTTGTAATACATTTTTATTGCTTTTTTCGCACTATCTCAGGATTGTAAGTATGATACTGTCAAATTGAGTAAAACATTACTTGTTGTTTTTGCAAACCTTGCCAAATGTTTCTTTCCAGTAAAACTCTTAAAGATACATATCTTCAGGCGTTATTAGACATTTTGCATGTGTATTTTTGGAATTATGTTTCAAAAACTTTCTTATTGAGTTTGACAGTATACTGTCATAGTGAATAAAACCTAATTTCTGTATTTGTGAACCTTTCCAAAATACTTGATTCTTGTAAAACTCACATAAATTCAATATTACAGGCTTTTTTTGACAGAAATTATGTTTGGTTTTGGAGTTATGTCTATAAACCTTTCATATTTAGTATGACAAATATACAGCTGTTTTGAATTACAAAACAACTTTATGTCTTTGCAAACCTTACAAATGATCATTTTTCTAGTACAACTGACAAAGATGAATATCTCCAGACATTATAAGCCATTTTGCATGTGTGGTTTATAAGTTATGTTTGAATACATTTTTATTTTTTTTTTCGCATTATCTCAGGATTGTAGAAACCTTACTGTCTTATTGAATAAAAAACTACTTTTTGCATTTGCAGGATTTTAAAAAGCATATGTTTCGATCAAAACTCCCGAAGATGCATTATTTCAGGCATTATTAGCCATTTTTCATGTGTGGTTTAGAAGTTATGTTTAAATAACTGTCATATTGAGTGTTACAGTATACAATCATATTGAGTAGAACCTAATTTTTGTAGTTGCAAACCATAGAAAAACAATCTTTTTTAGTGAAACTCACATTGATTCAATATCACAGGCATTTTTAGAAATTTTGCACATTTGGATTAGGAATTATGTTGGAATACATTTTTATTGCTTTTTTCGCATTATCTCAGGATTCTAAGATCTTTATTGTCATACTGAGTAAAAAACTACTTTGTCCATTTTCAAAATTTAAAAAAGCACATGTTTCAAGTAAAACTCTCAGAGATACATTATTTCAGGCATTATTGGCCATTTTTCATGTGTGGTTTAGAAGTTATGTTTAAATAACTGTAATATTGAGTGTTACACTATAGAGTCATATTGAATAAAACCTCATTTTTGATTTGCAAACCATATACAAATAACTGTTCCTGGTAAAACTCCCATGGATTCAATTTCACATTCTTTTTTAGACATTTTGCACGTTTGGATTAGGAATGATTTGTAATACATTTTTATTGCTTTTTTCGCACTATCTCAGGATTGTAAGTATGATACTGTCAAATTGAGTAAAACATTACTTGTTGTTTTTGCAAACCTTGCCAAATGTTTCTTTCCAGTAAAACTCTTAAAGATACATATCTTCAGGCGTTATTAGACATTTTGCATGTGTATTTTTGGAATTATGTTTCAAAAACTTTCTTATTGAGTTTGACAGTATACTGTCATAGTGAATAAAACCTAATTTCTGTATTTGTGAACCTTTCCAAAATACTTGATTCTTGTAAAACTCACAGAAATTCAATATTACAGGCTTTTTTTGACAGAAATTATGTTTGGTTTTGGAGTTATGTCTATAAACCTTTCATATTTAGTATGACAAATATACAGCTCTTTTGAATTACAAAACAACTTTATGTCTTTGCAAACCTTACAAATGATCATTTTTCTAGTACAACTGACAAAGATAAATATCTCCAGACATTATAAGCCATTTTGCATGTGTGGTTTATAAGTTATGTTTGAATACATTTTTATTGCTTTTTTCGCATTATCTCAGGATTGTAGAAACCTTACTGTCTTATTGAATAAAAAACTACTTTTTGCATTTGCAAGATTTTAAAAAGCATATGTTTCGATCAAAACTCCCGAAGATGCATTATTTCAGGCATTATTAGCCATTTTTCATGTGTGGTTTAGAAGTTATGTTTAAATAACTGTCATATTGAGTGTTACAGTATACAGTCATATTGAGTAGAACCTAATTTTTGTAGTTGCAAACCATAGAAAAAATATTTTTTAGTAAAACTCACATTGATTCAATATCACAGGCATTTTTAGAAATTTTGCACATTTGGATTAGGAATTATGTTGGAATACATATTTATTGCTTTTTTCGCATTATCTCAGGATTCTAAGATTTTTATTGTCATACTGAGTAAAAAACGACTTTGTCCATTTTCAAAATTTAAAAAAGCACATGTTTCAAGTAAAACTCTCAGAGATACATTATTTCAGGCATTATTGGCCATTTTTCATGTGTGGTTTAGAAGTTATGTTTAAATAACTGTAATATTGAGTGTTACAGTATAGAGTCATATTGAATAAAACATCATTTTTGATTTGCAAACCATATACAAATAACTGTTCCTGGTAAAACTCCCATGGATTCAATTTCACATTCTTTTTTAGACATTTTGCACGTTTGGATTAGGAATGATTTGTAATACATTTTTATTGCTTTTTTCGCATTATCTCAGGATTGTAAGTATGATACTGTCAAATTGAGTAAAACATTACTTGTTGTTTTTGCAAACCTTGCCAAATGTTTCTTTCCAGTAAAACTCTTAAAGATACATATCTTCAGGCGTTATTAGACATTTTGCATGTGTATTTTTGGAATTATGTTTCAAAAACTTTCTTATTGAGTTTGACAGTATACTGTCATAGTGAATAAAACCTAATTTCTGTATTTGTGAACCTTTCCAAAATACTTGATTCTTGTAAAACTCACATAAATTCAATATTACAGGCTTTTTTTGACAGAAATTATGTTTGGTTTTGGAGTTATGTCTATAAACCTTTCATATTTAGTATGACAAATATACAGCTGTTTTGAATTACAAAACAACTTTATGTCTTTGCAAACCTTACAAATGATCATTTTTCTAGTACAACTGACAAAGATGAATATCTCCAGACATTATAAGCCATTTTGCATGTGTGGTTTATAAGTTATGTTTGAATACATTTTTATTGCTTTTTTCGCATTATCTCAGGATTCTAAGATCTTTATTGTAATACTGAGTAAAAAACTACTTTGTCCATTTTCAAAATTTAAAAAAGCACATGTTTCAAGTAAAACTCTCAGAGATACATTATTCAGGCATTATTAGCCATTTTTCATGTGTGGTTTAGAAGTTATGTTTAAATAACTGTCATATTGAGTGTTACAGTATACAATCATATCGAGTAGAACCTAATTTTTGTAGTTGCAAACCATAGAAAAACAATCTTTTTTAGTACAACTCACATTGATTCAATATCACAGGCATTTTTGGAAATTTTGCACATTTGGATTAGGAATTATGTTGGAATACATTTTTATTGCTTTTTTCGCATTATCTCAGGATTGTAAGTATGATACTGTCAAATTGAGTAAAACATTACTTGTTGTTTTTGCAAACCTTGCCAAATGTTTCTTTCCAGTAAAACTCTTACAGATACATATCTTCAGGCGTTATTAGACATTTTGCATGTGTATTTTTGGAATTATGTTTCAAAAACTTTCTTATTGAGTTTGACAGTATACTGTCATAGTGAATAAAACCTAATTTCTGTATTTGTGAACCTTTCCAAAATACTTGATTCTTGTAAAACTCACATAAATTCAATATTACAGGCTTTTTTTGACAGAAATTATGTTTGGTTTTGGAGTTATGTCTATAAACCTTTCATATTTAGTATGACAAATATACAGCTGTTTTGAATTACAAAACAACTTTATGTCTTTGCAAACCTTACAAATGATCATTTTTCTAGTACAACTGACAAAGATGAATATCTCCAGACATTATAAGCCATTTTGCATGTGTGGTTTATAAGTTTTGTTTGAATACATTTTTATTGCTTTTTTCGCATTATCTCAGGATTGTAGAAACCTTACTGTCTTATTGAATAAAAAACTACTTTTTGCATTTGCAAGATTTTAAAAAGCATATGTTTCGATCAAAACTACCGAAGATATATTATTTCAGGCATTATTAGCCATTTTTCATGTGTGGTTTAGAAGTTATGTTTAAATAACTGTCATATTGAGTGTTACAGTATACAATCATATTGAGTAGAACCTAATTTTTGTAGTTGCAAACCATAGAAAAACAATCTTTTTTAGTACAACTCACATTGATTCAATATCACAGGCATTTTTAGAAATTTTGCACATTTGGATTAGGAATTATGTTGGAATACATTTTTATTGCTTTTTTCGCATTATCTCAGGATTCTAAGATCTTTATTGTCATACTGAGTAAAAAACTACTTTGTCCATTTTCAAAATTTAAAAAAGCACATGTTTCAAGTACAACTCTCAGAGATACATTATTTCAGGCATTATTGGCCATTTTTCATGTGTGGTTTAGAAGTTATGTTTAAATAACTGTAATATTGAGTGTTACAGTATAGAGTCATATTGAATAAAACATCATTTTTGATTTGCAAACCATATAAAAATAACTGTTCCTGGTAAAACTCCCATGGATTCAATTTCACATTCTTTTTTAGACATTTTGCACGTTTGGATTAGGAATGATTTGTAATACATTTTTATTGCTTTTTTCGCATTATCTCAGGATTGTAAGTATGATACTGTCAAATTGAGTAAAACATTACTTGTTGTTTTTGCAAACCTTGCCAAATGTTTCTTTCCAGTAAAACTCTTAAAGAGACATATCTTCAGGCGTTATTAGACATTTTGCATGTGTATTTTTGGAATTATGTTTCAAAAACTTTCTTATTGAGTTTGACAGTATACTGTCATAGTGAATAAAACCTAATTTCTGTATTTGTGAACCTTTCCAAAATACTTGATTCTTGTAAAACTCACATAAATTCAATATTACAGGCTTTTTTTGACAGAAATTATGTTTGGTTTTGGAGTTATGTCTATAAACCTTTCATATTTAGTATGACAAATATACAGCTGTTTTGAATTACAAAACAACTTTATGTCTTTGCAAACCTTACAAATGATCATTTTTCTAGTACAACTGACAAAGATGAATATCTCCAGACATTATAAGCCATTTTGCATGTGTGGTTTATAAGTTATGTTTGAATACATTTTTATTGCTTTTTTCGCATTATCTCAGGATTGTAGAAACCTTACTGTCTTATTGAATAAAAAACTACTTTTTGCATTTGCAAGATTTTAAAAAGCATATGTTTCGATCAAAACTCCCGAAGATGCATTATTTCAGGCATTATTAGCCATTTTTCATGTGTGGTTTAGAAGTTATGTTTAAATAACTGTCATATTGAGTGTTACAGTATACAATCATATTGAGTAGAACCTAATTTTTGTAGTTGCAAACCATAGAAAAACAATCTTTTTTAGTACAACTCACATTGATTCAATATCACAGGCATTTTTAGAAATTTTGCACATTTGGATTAGGAATTATGTTGGAATACATTTTTATTGCTTTTTTCGCATTATCTCAGGATTCTAAGATCTTTATTGTCATACTGAGTAAAAAACTACTTTGTCCATTTTCAAAATTTAAAAAAGCACACGTTTCAAGTAAAACTCTCAGAGATACATTATTTCAGGCATTATTGGCCATTTTTCATGTGTGGTTTAGAAGTTCTGTTTAAATAACTGTAATATTGAGTGTTACAGTATAGAGTCATATTGAATAAAACATCATTTTTGATTTGCAAACCATATACAAATAACTGTTCCTGGTAAAACTCCCATGGATTCAATTTCACATTCTTTTTTAGACATTTTGCACGTTTGGATTAGGAATGATTTGTAATACATTTTTATTGCTTTTTTCGCATTATCTCAGGATTGTAAGTATGATACTGTCAAATTGAGTAAAACATTACTTGTTGTTTTTGCAAACCTTGCCAAATGTTTCTTTCCAGTAAAACTCTTAAAGATACATATCTTCAGGCGTTATTAGACATTTTGCATGTGTATTTTTGGAATTATGTTTCAAAAACTTTCTTATTGAGTTTGACAGTATACTGTCATAGTGAATAAAACCTAATTTCTGTATTTGTGAACCTTTCCAAAATACTTGATTCTTGTAAAACTCACATAAATTCAATATTACAGGCTTTTTTTGACAGAAATTATGTTTGGTTTTGGAGTTATGTCTATAAACCTTTCATATTTAGTATGACAAATATACAGCTGTTTTGAATTACAAAACAACTTTATGTCTTTGCAAACCTTACAAATGATCATTTTTCTAGTACAACTGACAAAGATGAATATCTCCAGACATTATAAGCCATTTTGCATGTGTGGTTTATAAGTTATGTTTGAATACATTTTTATTGCTTTTTTCGCATTATCTCAGGATTGTAGAAACCTTACTGTCTTATTGAATAAAAAACTACTTTTTGCATTTGAAAGATTTTAAAAAGCATATGTTTCGATCAAAACTCCCGAAGATGCATTATTTCAGGCATTATTAGCCATTTTTCATGTGTGGTTTAGAAGTTATGTTTAAATAACTGTCATATTGAGTGTTACAGTATACAATCATATTGAGTAGAACCTAATTTGTGTAGTTGCAAACCATAGAAAAACAATCTTTTTTAGTACAACTCACATTGATTCAATATCACAGGCATTTTTAGAAATTTTGCACATTTGGATTAGGAATTATGTTGGAATACATTTTTATTGCTTTTTTCGCATTATCTCAGGATTCTAAGATCTTTACTGTCATACTGAGTAAAAAACTACTTTGTCCATTTTCAAAATTTAAAAAAGCACACGTTTCAAGTAAAACTCTCAGAGATACATTATTTCAGGCATTATTGGCCATTTTTCATGTGTGGTTTAGAAGTTATGTTTAAATAACTGTAATATTGAGTGTTACAGTATAGAGTCATATTGAATAAAACATAATTTTTGATTTGCAAACCATATACAAATAACTGTTCCTGGTAAAACTCCCATGGATTCAATTTCACATTCTTTTTTAGACATTTTGCACGTTTGGATTAGGAATGATTTGTAATACATTTTTATTGCTTTTTTCGCATTATCTCAGGATTGTAAGTATGATACTGTCAAATTGAGTAAAACATTACTTGTTGTTTTTGCAAACCTTGCCAAATGTTTCTTTCCAGTAAAACTCTTAAAGATACACATCTTCAGGCGTTATTAGACATTTTGCATGTGTATTTTTGGAATTATGTTTCAAAAACTTTCTTATTGAGTTTGACAGTATACTGTCATAGTGAATAAAACCTAATTTCTGTATTTGTGAACCTTTCCAAAATACTTGATTCTTGTAAAACTCACATGAATTCAATATTACAGGCTTTTTTTGACAGAAATTATGTTTGGTTTTGGAGTTATGTCTATAAGCCTTTCATATTTAGTATGACAAATATACAGCTGTTTTGAATTACAAAACAACTTTATGTCTTTGCAAACCTTACAAATGATCATTTTTCTAGTACAACTGACAAAGATGAATATCTCCAGACATTATAAGCCATTTTGCATGTGTGGTTTATAAGTTATGTTTGAATACATTTTTATTGCTTTTTTTGCATTATCTCAGGATTGTAGAAACCTTACTGTCTTATTGAATAAAAAACTACTTTTTGCATTTGCAAGATTTTAAAAAGCATATGTTTCGATCAAAACTCCCGAAGATGCATTATTTCAGGCATTATTAGCCATTTTTCATGTGTGGTTTAGAAGTTATGTTTAAATAACTGTCATATTGAGTGTTACAGTATACAATCATATTGAGTAGAACCTAATTTTTGTAGTTGCAAACCATAGAAAAACAATCTTTTTTAGTACAACTCACATTGATTCAATATCACAGGCATTTTTAGAAATTTTGCACATTTGGATTAGGAATTATGTTGGAATACATTTTTATTGCTTTTTTCGCATTATCTCAGGATTCTAAGATCTTTATTGTCATACTGAGTAAAAAACTACTTTGTCCATTTTCAAAATTTAAAAAAGCACATGTTTCAAGTACAACTCTCAGAGATACATTATTTCAGGCATTATTGGCCATTTTTCATGTGTGGTTTAGAAGTTATGTTTAAATAACTGTAATATTGAGTGTTACAGTATAGAGTCATATTGAATAAAACATCATTTTTGATTTGCAAACCATATAAAAATAACTGTTCCTGGTAAAACTCCCATGGATTCAATTTCACATTCTTTTTTAGACATTTTGCACGTTTGGATTAGGAATGATTTGTAATACATTTTTATTGCTTTTTTCGCATTATCTCAGGATTGTAAGTATGATACTGTCAAATTGAGTAAAACATTACTTGTTGTTTTTGCAAACCTTGCCAAATGTTTCTTTCCAGTAAAACTCTTAAAGATACATATCTTCAGGCGTTATTAGACATTTTGCATGTGTATTTTTGGAATTATGTTTCAAAAACTTTCTTATTGAGTTTGACAGTATACTGTCATAGTGAATAAAACCTCATTTCTGTATTTGTGAACCTTTCCAAAATACTTGATTCTTGTAAAACTCACATAAATTCAATATTACAGGCTTTTTTTGACAGAAATTATGTTTGGTTTTGGAGTTATGTCTATAAACCTTTCATATTTAGTATGACAAATATACAGCTGTTTTGAATTACAAAACAACTTTATGTCTTTGCAAACCTTACAAATGATCATTTTTCTAGTACAACTGACAAAGATGAATATCTCCAGACATTATAAGCCATTTTGCATGTGTGGTTTATAAGTTATGTTTGAATACATTTTTATTGCTTTTTTCGCATTATCTCAGGATTGTAGAAACCTTACTGTCTTATTGAATAAAAAACTACTTTTTGCATTTGCAAGATTTTAAAAAGCATATGTTTCGATCAAAACTCCCGAAGATGCATTATTTCAGGCATTATTAGCCATTTTTCATGTGTGGTTTAGAAGTTATGTTTAAATAACTGTCATATTGAGTGTTACAGTATACAATCATATTGAGTAGAACCTAATTTTTGTAGTTGCAAACCATAGAAAAACAATCTTTTTTAGTACAACTCACATTGATTCAATATCACAGGCATTTTTAGAAATTTTGCACATTTGGATTAGGAATTATGTTGGAATACATTTTTATTGCTTTTTTCGCATTATCTCAGGATTCTAAGATCTTTATTGTCATACTGAGTAAAAAACTACTTTGTCCATTTTCAAAATTTAAAAAAGCACATGTTTCAAGTACAACTCTCAGAGATACATTATTTCAGGCATTATTGGCCATTTTTCATGTGTGGTTTAGAAGTTATGTTTAAATAACTGTAATATTGAGTGTTACAGTATAGAGTCATATTGAATAAAACATCATTTTTGATTTGCAAACCATATAAAAATAACTGTTCCTGGTAAAACTCCCATGGATTCAATTTCACATTCTTTTTTAGACATTTTGCACGTTTGGATTAGGAATGATTTGTAATACATTTTTATTGCTTTTTTCGCATTATCTCAGGATTGTAAGTATGATACTGTCAAATTGAGTAAAACATTACTTGTTGTTTTTGCAAACCTTGCCAAATGTTTCTTTCCAGTAAAACTCTTAAAGATACATATCTTCAGGCGTTATTAGACATTTTGCATGTGTATTTTTGGAATTATGTTTCAAAAACTTTCTTATTGAGTTTGACAGTATACTGTCATAGTGAATAAAACCTAATTTCTGTATTTGTGAACCTTTCCAAAATACTTGATTCTTGTAAAACTCACATAAATTCAATATTACAGGCTTTTTTTGACAGAAATTATGTTTGGTTTTGGAGTTATGTCTATAAACCTTTCATATTTAGTATGACAAATATACAGCTGTTTTGAATTACAAAACAACTTTATGTCTTTGCAAACCTTACAAATGATCATTTTTCTAGTACAACTGACAAAGATGAATATCTCCAGACATTATAAGCCATTTTGCATGTGTGGTTTATAAGTTATGTTTGAATACATTTTTATTGCTTTTTTCGCATTATCTCAGGATTGTAGAAACCTTACTGTCTTATTGAATAAAAAACTACTTTTTGCATTTGCAAGATTTTAAAAAGCATATGTTTCGATCAAAACTCCCGAAGATGCATTATTTCAGGCATTATTAGCCATTTTTCATGTGTGGTTTAGAAGTTATGTTTAAATAACTGTCATATTGAGTGTTACAGTATACAATCATATTGAGTAGAACCTAATTTTTGTAGTTGCAAACCATAGAAAAACAATCTTTTTTAGTACAACTCACATTGATTCAATATCACAGGCATTTTTAGAAATTTTGCACATTTGGATTAGGAATTATGTTGGAATACATTTGTATTGCTTTTTTCGCATTATCTCAGGATTCTAAGATCTTTACTGTCATACTGAGTAAAAAACTACTTTGTCCATTTTCAAAATTTAAAAAAGCACACGTTTCAAGTAAAACTCTCAGAGATACATTATTTCAGGCATTATTGGCCATTTTTCATGTGTGGTTTAGAAGTTATGTTTAAATAACTGTAATATTGAGTGTTACAGTATAGAGTCATATTGAATAAAACATCATTTTTGATTTGCAAACCATATACAAATAACTGTTCCTGGTAAAACTCCCATGGATTCAATTTCACATTCTTTTTTAGACATTTTGCACGTTTGGATTAGGAATGATTTGTAATACATTTATATTGCTTTTTTCGCCCTATCTCAGGATTGTAAGTATGATACTGTCAAATTGAGTAAAACATTACTTGTTGTTTTTGCAAACCTTGCCAAATGTTTCTTTCCAGTAAAACTCTTAAAGATACATATCTTCAGGCGTTATTAGACATTTTGCATGTGTATTTTTGGAATTATGTTTCAAAAACTTTCTTATTGAGTTTGACAGTATACTGTCATAGTGAATAAAACCTCATTTCTGTATTTGTGAACCTTTCCAAAATACTTGATTCTTGTAAAACTCACATAAATTCAATATTACAGGCTTTTTTTGACAGAAATTATGTTTGGTTTTGGAGTTATGTCTATAAACCTTTCATATTTAGTATGACAAATATACAGCTGTTTTGAATTACAAAACAACTTTATGTCTTTGCAAACCTTACAAATGATCATTTTTCTAGTACAACTGACAAAGATGAATATCTCCAGACATTATAAGCCATTTTGCATGTGTGGTTTATAAGTTATGTTTGAATACATTTTTATTGCTTTTTTAGCATTATCTCAGGATTGTAGAAACCTTACTGTCTTATTGAATAAAAAACTACTTTTTGCATTTGCAAGATTTTAAAAAGCATATGTTTCGATCAAAACTCCCGAACTTGCATTATTTCAGGCATTATTAGCCATTTTTCATGTGTGGTTTAGAAGTTATGTTTAAATAACTGTCATATTGAGTGTTACAGTATACAATCATATTGAGTAGAACCTAATTTGTGTAGTTGCAAACCATAGAAAAACAATCTTTTTTAGTACAACTCACATTGATTCAATATCACAGGCATTTTTAGAAATTTTGCACATTTGGATTAGGAATTATGTTGGAATACATTTTTATTGCTTTTTTCGCATTATCTCAGGATACTAAGATCTTTACTGTCATACTGAGTAAAAAACTACTTTGTCCATTTTCAAAATTTAAAAAAGCACACGTTTCAAGTAAAACTCTCAGAGATACATTATTTCAGGCATTATTGGCCATTTTTCATGTGTGGTTTAGAAGTTATGTTTAAATAACTGTCATATTGAGTGTTACAGTATACAATCATATTGAGTAGAACCTAATTTGTGTAGTTGCAAACCATAGAAAAACAATCTTTTTTAGTACAACTCACATTGATTCAATATCACAGGCATTTTTAGAAATTTTGCACATTTGGATTAGGAATTATGTTGGAATACATTTTTATTGCTTTTTTCGCATTATCTCAGGATACTAAGATCTTTACTGTCATACTGAGTAAAAAACTACTTTGTCCATTTTCAAAATTTAAAAAAGCACACGTTTCAAGTAAAACTCTCAGAGATACATTATTTCAGGCATTATTGGCCATTTTTCATGTGTGGTTTAGAAGTTATGTTTAAATAACTGTAATATTGAGTGTTACAGTATAGAGTCATATTGAATAAAACATCATTTTTGATTTGCAAACCATATACAAATAACTGTTCCTGGTAAAACTCCCATGGATTCAATTTCACATTCTTTTTTAGACATTTTGCACGTTTGGATTAGGAATGATTTGTAATACATTTATATTGCTTTTTTCGCATTATCTCAGGATTGTAAGTATGATACTGTCAAATTGAGTAAAACATTACTTGTTGTTTTTGCAAACCTTGCCAAATGTTTCTTTCCAGTAAAACTCTTAAAGATACACATCTTCAGGCGTTATTAGACATTTTGCATGTGTATTTTTGGAATTATGTTTCAAAAACTTTCTTATTGAGTTTGACAGTATACTGTCATAGTGAATAAAACCTAATTTCTGTATTTGTGAACCTTTCCAAAATACTTGATTCTTGTAAAACTCACATGAATTCAATATTACAGGCTTTTTTTGACAGAAATTATGTTTGGTTTTGGAGTTATGTCTATAAGCCTTTCATATTTAGTATGACAAATATACAGCTGTTTTGAATTACAAAACAACTTTATGTCTTTGCAAACCTTACAAATGATCATTTTTCTAGTACAACTGACAAAGATGAATATCTCCAGACATTATAAGCCATTTTGCATCTGCGGTTTATAAGTTATGTTTGAATACATTTTTATTGCTTTTTTCGCATTATCTCAGGATTGTAGAAACCTTACTGTCTTATTGAATAAAAAACTACTTTTTGCATTTGTAAGATTTGAAAAAGCATATGTTTCGATCAAAACTCCCGAAGATGCATTATTTCAGGCATTATTAGCCATTTTTCATGTGTGGTTTAGAAGTTATGTTTAAATAACTGTCATATTGAGTGTTACAGTATACAATCATATCGAGTAGAACCTAATTTTTGTAGTTGCAAACCATAGAAAAACAATCTTTTTTAGTACAACTCACATTGATTCAATATCACAGGCATTTTTGGAAATTTTGCACATTTGGATTAGGAATTATGTTGGAATACATTTTTATTGCTTTTTTCGCATTATCTCAGGATTGTAAGTATGATACTGCAAATTGAGTAAAACATTACTTGTTGTTTTTGCAAACCTTGCCAAATGTTTCTTTCCAGTAAAACTCTTACAGATACATATCTTCAGGCGTTATTAGACATTTTGCATGTGTATTTTTGGAATTATGTTTCAAAAACTTTCTTATTGAGTTTGACAGTATACTGTCATAGTGAATAAAACCTAATTTCTGTATTTGTGAACCTTTCCAAAATACTTGATTCTTGTAAAACTCACATAAATTCAATATTACAGGCTTTTTTTGACAGAAATTATGTTTGGTTTTGGAGTTATGTCTATAAACCTTTCATATTTAGTATGACAAATATACAGCTGTTTTGAATTACAAAACAACTTTATGTCTTTGCAAACCTTACAAATGATCATTTTTCTAGTACAACTGACAAAGATGAATATCTCCAGACATTATAAGCCATTTTGCATGTGTGGTTTATATTGTTTGAATACATTTTTATTGCTTTTTTCGCATTATCTCAGGATTGTAGAAACCTTACTGTCTTATTGAATAAAAAACTACTTTTTGCATTTGCAAGATTTTAAAAAGCATATGTTTCGATCAAAACTACCGAAGATATATTATTTCAGGCATTATTAGCCATTTTTCATGTGTGGTTTAGAAGTTATGTTTAAATAACTGTCATATTGAGTGTTACAGTATACAATCATATTGAGTAGAACCTAATTTTTGTAGTTGCAAACCATAGAAAAACAATCTTTTTTAGTACAACTCACATTGATTCAATATCACAGGCATTTTTAGAAATTTTGCACATTTGGATTAGGAATTATGTTGGAATACATTTTTATTGCTTTTTTCGCATTATCTCAGGATTCTAAGATCTTTATTGTCATACTGAGTAAAAAACTACTTTGTCCATTTTCAAAATTTAAAAAAGCACATGTTTCAAGTACAACTCTCAGAGATACATTATTTCAGGCATTATTGGCCATTTTTCATGTGTGGTTTAGAAGTTATGTTTAAATAACTGTAATATTGAGTGTTACAGTATAGAGTCATATTGAATAAAACATCATTTTTGATTTGCAAACCATATAAAAATAACTGTTCCTGGTAAAACTCCCATGGATTCAATTTCACATTCTTTTTTAGACATTTTGCACGTTTGGATTAGGAATGATTTGTAATACATTTTTATTGCTTTTTTCGCATTATCTCAGGATTGTAAGTATGATACTGTCAAATTGAGTAAAACATTACTAGTTGTTTTTGCAAACCTTGCCAAATGTTTCTTTCCAGTAAAACTCTTAAAGATACATATCTTCAGGCGTTATTAGACATTTTGCATGTGTATTTTTGGAATTATGTTTCAAAAACTTTCTTATTGAGTTTGACAGTATACTGTCATAGTGAATAAAACCTAATTTCTGTATTTGTGAACCTTTCCAAAATACTTGATTCTTGTAAAACTCACATAAATTCAATATTACAGGCTTTTTTTGACAGAAATTATGTTTGGTTTTGGAGTTATGTCTATAAACCTTTCATATTTAGTATGACAAATATACAGCTGTTTTGAATTACAAAACAACTTTATGTCTTTGCAAACCTTACAAATGATCATTTTTCTAGTACAACTGACAAAGATGAATATCTCCAGACATTATAAGCCATTTTGCATGTGTGGTTTATAAGTTATGTTTGAATACATTTTTATTGCTTTATTCGCATTATCTCAGGATTGTAGAAACCTTACTGTCTTATTGAATAAAAAACTACTTTTTGCATTTGCAAGATTTTAAAAAGCATATGTTTCGATCAAAACTACCGAAGATGCATTATTTCAGGCATTATTAGCCATTTTTCATGTGTGGTTTAGAAGTTATGTTTAAATAACTGTCATATTGAGTGTTACAGTATACAATCATATTGAGTAGAACCTAATTTTTGTAGTTGCAAACCATAGAAAAACAATCTTTTTTAGTACAACTCACATTGATTCAATATCACAGGCATTTTTAGAAATGTTGCACATTTGGATTAGGAATTATGTTGGAATACATTTTTATTGCTTTTTTCGCATTATCTCAGGATTCTAAGATCTTTACTGTCATACTGAGTAAAAAACTACTTTGTCCATTTTCAAAATTTAAAAAAGCACACGTTTCAAGTAAAACTCTCAGAGATACATTATTTCAGGCATTATTGGCCATTTTTCATGTGTGGTTTAGAAGTTATGTTTAAATAACTGTAATATTGAGTGTTACAGTATAGAGTCATATTGAATAAAACATCATTTTTGATTTGCAAACCATATACAAATAACTGTTCCTGGTAAAACTCCCATGGATTCAATTTCACATTCTTTTTTAGACATTTTGCACGTTTGGATTAGGAATGATTTGTAATACATTTTTATTGCTTTTTTCGCATTATCTCAGGATTGTAAGTATGATACTGTCAAATTGAGTAAAACATTACTTGTTGTTTTTGCAAACCTTGCCAAATGTTTCTTTCCAGTAAAACTCTTAAAGATACACATCTTCAGGCGTTATTAGACATTTTGCATGTGTATTTTTGGAATTATGTTTCAAAAACTTTCTTATTGAGTTTGACAGTATACTGTCATAGTGAATAAAACCTAATTTCTGTATTTGTGAACCTTTCCAAAATACTTGATTCTTGTAAAACTCACATGAATTCAATATTACAGGCTTTTTTTGACAGAAATTATGTTTGGTTTTGGAGTTATGTCTATAAGCCTTTCATATTTAGTATGACAAATATACAGCTGTTTTGAATTACAAAACAACTTTATGTCTTTGCAAACCTTACAAATGATCATTTTTCTAGTACAACTGACAAAGATGAATATCTCCAGACATTATAAGCCATTTTGCATCTGCGGTTTATAAGTTATGTTTGAATACATTTTTATTGCTTTTTTCGCATTATCTCAGGATTGTAGAAACCTTACTGTCTTATTGAATAAAAAACTACTTTTTGCATTTGTAAGATTTGAAAAAGCATATGTTTCGATCAAAACTCCCGAAGATGCATTATTTCAGGCATTATTAGCCATTTTTCATGTGTGGTTTAGAAGTTATGTTTAAATAACTGTCATATTGAGTGTTACAGTATACAATCATATCGAGTAGAACCTAATTTTTGTAGTTGCAAACCATAGAAAAACAATCTTTTTTAGTACAACTCACATTGATTCAATATCACAGGCATTTTTGGAAATTTTGCACATTTGGATTAGGAATTATGTTGGAATACATTTTTATTGCTTTTTTCGCATTATCTCAGGATTGTAAGTATGATACTGCAAATTGAGTAAAACATTACTTGTTGTTTTTGCAAACCTTGCCAAATGTTTCTTTCCAGTAAAACTCTTACAGATACATATCTTCAGGCGTTATTAGACATTTTGCATGTGTATTTTTGGAATTATGTTTCAAAAACTTTCTTATTGAGTTTGACAGTATACTGTCATAGTGAATAAAACCTAATTTCTGTATTTGTGAACCTTTCCAAAATACTTGATTCTTGTAAAACTCACATAAATTCAATATTACAGGCTTTTTTTGACAGAAATTATGTTTGGTTTTGGAGTTATGTCTATAAACCTTTCATATTTAGTATGACAAATATACAGCTGTTTTGAATTACAAAACAACTTTATGTCTTTGCAAACCTTACAAATGATCATTTTTCTAGTACAACTGACAAAGATGAATATCTCCAGACATTATAAGCCATTTTGCATGTGTGGTTTATATTGTTTGAATACATTTTTATTGCTTTTTTCGCATTATCTCAGGATTGTAGAAACCTTACTGTCTTATTGAATAAAAAACTACTTTTTGCATTTGCAAGATTTTAAAAAGCATATGTTTCGATCAAAACTACCGAAGATATATTATTTCAGGCATTATTAGCCATTTTTCATGTGTGGTTTAGAAGTTATGTTTAAATAACTGTCATATTGAGTGTTACAGTATACAATCATATTGAGTAGAACCTAATTTTTGTAGTTGCAAACCATAGAAAAACAATCTTTTTTAGTACAACTCACATTGATTCAATATCACAGGCATTTTTAGAAATTTTGCACATTTGGATTAGGAATTATGTTGGAATACATTTTTATTGCTTTTTTCGCATTATCTCAGGATTCTAAGATCTTTATTGTCATACTGAGTAAAAAACTACTTTGTCCATTTTCAAAATTTAAAAAAGCACATGTTTCAAGTACAACTCTCAGAGATACATTATTTCAGGCATTATTGGCCATTTTTCATGTGTGGTTTAGAAGTTATGTTTAAATAACTGTAATATTGAGTGTTACAGTATAGAGTCATATTGAATAAAACATCATTTTTGATTTGCAAACCATATAAAAATAACTGTTCCTGGTAAAACTCCCATGGATTCAATTTCACATTCTTTTTTAGACATTTTGCACGTTTGGATTAGGAATGATTTGTAATACATTTTTATTGCTTTTTTCGCATTATCTCAGGATTGTAAGTATGATACTGTCAAATTGAGTAAAACATTACTTGTTGTTTTTGCAAACCTTGCCAAATGTTTCTTTCCAGTAAAACTCTTAAAGATACATATCTTCAGGCGTTATTAGACATTTTGCATGTGTATTTTTGGAATTATGTTTCAAAAACTTTCTTATTGAGTTTGACAGTATACTGTCATAGTGAATAAAACCTAATTTCTGTATTTGTGAACCTTTCCAAAATACTTGATTCTTGTAAAACTCACATAAATTCAATATTACAGGCTTTTTTTGACAGAAATTATGTTTGGTTTTGGAGTTATGTCTATAAACCTTTCATATTTAGTATGACAAATATACAGCTGTTTTGAATTACAAAACAACTTTATGTCTTTGCAAACCTTACAAATGATCATTTTTCTAGTACAACTGACAAAGATGAATATCTCCAGACATTATAAGCCATTTTGCATGTGTGGTTTATAAGTTATGTTTGAATACATTTTTATTGCTTTTTTCGCATTATCTCAGGATTCTAAGATCTTTATTGTAATACTGAGTAAAAAACTACTTTGTCCATTTTCAAAATTTAAAAAAGCACATGTTTCAAGTAAAACTCTCAGAGATACATTATTTCAGGCAGTATTGGCCATTTTTCATGTGTGGTTTAGAAGTTATGTTTAAATAACTGTAATATTGAGTGTTACAGTATAGAGTCATATTGAATAAAACATAATTTTTGATTTGCAAACCATATACAAATAACTGTTCCTGGTAAAACTCCCATGGATTCAATTTCACATTCTTTTTTAGACATTTTGCACGTTTGGATTAGGAATGATTTGTAATACATTTTTATTGCTTTTTTCGCATTATCTCAGGATTGTAAGTATGATACTGTCAAATTGAGTAAAACATTACTTGTTGTTTTTGCAAACCTTGCCAAATGTTTCTTTCCAGTAAAACTCTTAAAGATACATATCTTCAGGCGTTATTAGACATTTTGCATGTGTATTTTTGGAATTATGTTTCAAAAACTTTCTTATTGAGTTTGACAGTATACTGTCATAGTGAATAAAACCTAATTTCTGTATTTGTGAACCTTTCCAAAATACTTGATTCTTGTAAAACTCACATAAATTCAATATTACAGGCTTTTTTTGACAGAAATTATGTTTGGTTTTGGAGTTATGTCTATAAACCTTTCATATTTAGTATGACAAATATACAGCTGTTTTGAATTACAAAACAACTTTATGTCTTTGCAAACCTTACAAATGATCATTTTTCTAGTACAACTGACAAAGATGAATATCTCCAGACATTATAAGCCATTTTGCATGTGTGGTTTATAAGTTTTGTTTGAATACATTTTTATTGCTTTTTTCGCATTATCTCAGGATTGTAGAAACCTTACTGTCTTATTGAATAAAAAACTACTTTTTGCATTTGCAAGATTTTAAAAAGCATATGTTTCGATCAAAACTACCGAAGATATATTATTTCAGGCATTATTAGCCATTTTTCATGTGTGGTTTAGAAGTTATGTTTAAATAACTGTCATATTGAGTGTTACAGTATACAATCATATTGAGTAGAACCTAATTTTTGTAGTTGCAAACCATAGAAAAACAATCTTTTTTAGTACAACTCACATTGATTCAATATCACAGGCATTTTTAGAAATTTTGCACATTTGGATTAGGAATTATGTTGGAATACATTTGTATTGCTTTTTTCGCATTATCTCAGGATTCTAAGATCTTTATTGTCATACTGAGTAAAAAACTACTTTGTCCATTTTCAAAATTTAAAAAAGCACATGTTTCAAGTAAAACTCTCAGAGATACATTATTTCAGGCATTATTGGCCATTTTTCATGTGTGGTTTAGAAGTTATGTTTAAATAACTGTAATATTGAGTGTTACAGTATAGAGTCATATTGAATAAAACATCATTTTTGATTAGCAAACCATATACAAATAACTGTTCCTGGTAAAACTCCCATGGATTCAATTTCACATTCTTTTTTAGACATTTTGCACGTTTGGATTAGGAATGATTTGTAATACATTTTTATTGCTTTTTTCGCACTATCTCAGGATTGTAAGTATGATACTGTCAAATTGAGTAAAACATTACTTGTTGTTTTTGCAAACCTTGCCAAATGTTTCTTTCCAGTAAAACTCTTAAAGATACATATCTTCAGGCGTTATTAGACATTTTGCATGTGTATTTTTGGAATTATGTTTCAAAAACTTTCTTATTGAGTTTGACAGTATACTGTCATAGTGAATAAAACCTCATTTCTGTATTTGTGAACCTTTCCAAAATACTTGATTCTTGTAAAACTCACATAAATTCAATATTACAGGCTTTTTTTGACAGAAATTATGTTTGGTTTTGGAGTTATGTCTATAAACCTTTCATATTTAGTATGACAAATATACAGCTGTTTTGAATTACAAAACAACTTTATGTCTTTGCAAACCTTACAAATGATCATTTTTCTAGTACAACTGACAAAGATGAATATCTCCAGACATTATAAGCCATTTTGCATGTGTGGTTTATAAGTTATGTTTGAATACATTTTTATTGCTTTTTTCGCATTATCTCAGGATTGTAGAAACCTTACTGTCTTATTGAATAAAAAACTACTTTTTGCATTTGCAAGATTTTAAAAAGCATATGTTTCGATCAAAACTCCCGAAGATGCATTATTTCAGGCATTATTAGCCATTTTTCATGTGTGGTTTATAAGTTATGTTTAAATAACTGTCATATTGAGTGTTACAGTATACAATCATATTGAGTAGAACCTAATTTTTGTAGTTGCAAACCATACAAAAACAATCTTTTTTAGTAAAACTCACATTGATTCAATATCACAGGCATTTTTAGAAATGTTGCACATTTGGATTAGGAATTATGTTGGAATACATCTTTATTGCTTTTTTCGCATTATCTCAGGATTCTAAGATCTTTATTGTCATACTGAGTAAAAAACTACTTTGTCCATTTTCAAAATTTAAAAAAGCACATGTTTCAAGTAAAACTCTCAGAGATACATTATTTCAGGCATTATTGGCCATTTTTCATGTGTGGTTTAGAAGTTATGTTTAAATAACTGTAATATTGAGTGTTACAGTATAGAGTCATATTGAATAAAACATCATTTTTGATTTGCAAACCATATACAAATAACTGTTCCTGGTAAAACTCCCATGGATTCAATTTCACATTCTTTTTTAGACATTTTGCACGTTTGGATTAGGAATGATTTGTAATACATTTTTATTGCTTTTTTCGCATTATCTCAGGATTGTAAGTATGATACTGTCAAATTGAGTAAAACATTACTTGTTGTTTTTGCAAACCTTGCCAAATGTTTCTTTCCAGTAAAACTCTTAAAGATACATATCTTCAGGCGTTATTAGACATTTTGCATGTGTATTTTTGGAATTATGTTTCAAAAACTTTCTTATTGAGTTTGACAGTATACTGTCATAGTGAATAAAACCTCATTTCTGTATTTGTGAACCTTTCCAAAATACTTGATTCTTGTAAAACTCACATAAATTCAATATTACAGGTTTTTTTTGACAGAAATTATGTTTGGTTTTGGAGTTATGTCTATAAACCTTTCATATTTAGTATGACAAATATACAGCTGTTTTGAATTACAAAACAACTTTATGTCTTTGCAAACCTTACAAATGATCATTTTTCTAGTACAACTGACAAAGATGAATATCTCCAGTATTTATAAGCCATTTTGCATGTGTGGTTTATAAGTTATGTTTGAATACATTTTTATTGCTTTTTTCGCATTATCTCAGGATTGTAGAAACCTTACTGTCTTATTGAATAAAAAACTACTTTTTGCATTTGCAAGATTTTAAAAAGCATATGTTTCGATCAAAACTCCCGAAGATGCATTATTTCAGGCATTATTAGCCATTTTTCATGTGTGGTTTAGAAGTTATGTTTAAATAACTGTCATATTGAGTGTTACAGTATACAATCATATTGAGTAAAAACAAATTTTTGTAGTTGCAAACCATAGAAAAACAATCTTTTTTAGTAAAACCCACATTGATTCAATATCACAGGCATTTTTAGAAATTTTGCACATTTGGATTAGGAATTATGTTGGAATACATTTTTATTGCTTTTTTCGCATTATCTCAGGATTCTAAGATCTTTATTGTCATACTGAGTAAAAAACTAGTTTGTCCATTTTCAAAATTTAAAAAAGCACATGTTTCAAGTAAAACTCTCAGAGATACATTATTTCAGGCATTATTGGCCATTTTTCATGTGTGGTTTAGAAGTTATGTTTAAATAACTGTAATATTGAGTGTTACAGTATAGAGTCATATTGAATAAAACATCATTTTTGATTAGCAAACCATATAGAAATAACTGTTCCTGGTAAAACTCCCATGGATTCAATTTCACATTCTTTTTTAGACATTTTGCACGTTTGGATTAGGAATGATTTGTAATACATTTTTATTGCTTTTTTCGTACTATCTCAGGATTGTAAGTATGATACTGTCAAATTGAGTAAAACATTACTTGTTGTTTTTGCAAACCTTGCCAAATGTTTCTTTCCAGTAAAACTCTTAAAGATACATATCTTCAAGCGTTATTAGACATTTTGCATGTGTATTTTTGGAATTATGTTTCAAAAACTTTCTTATTGAGTTTGACAGTATACTGTCATAGTGAATAAAACCTAATTTCTGTATTTGTGAACCTTTCCAAAATACTTGATTCTTGTAAAACTCACATAAATTCAATATTACAGGCTTTTTTTGACAGAAATTATGTTTGGTTTTGGAGTTATGTCTATAAACCTTTCATATTTAGTATGACAAATATACAGCTGTTTTGAATTACAAAACAACTTTATGTCTTTGCAAACCTTACAAATGATCATTTTTCTAGTACAACTGACAAAGATGAATATCTCCAGACATTATAAGCCATTTTGCATGTGTGGTTTATAAGTTATGTTTGAATACATTTTTATTGCTTTTTTCGCATTATCTCAGGATTGTAGAAACCTTACTGTCTTATTGAATAAAAAACTACTTTTTGCATTTGCAAGATTTTAAAAAGCATATGTTTCGATCAAAACTACCGAAGATATATTATTTCAGGCATTATTAGCCATTTTTCATGTGTGGTTTAGAAGTTATGTTTAAATAACTGTCATATTGAGTGTTACAGTATACAATCATATTGAGTAGAACCTAATTTTTGTAGTTGCAAACCATAGAAAAACAATCTTTTTTAGTAAAACTCACATTGATTCAATATCACAGGCATTTTTAGAAATTTTGCACATTTGGATTAGGAATTATGTTGGAATACATTTTTATTGCTTTTTTCGCATTATCTCAGGATTCTAAGATCTTTATTGTCATACTGAGTAAAAAACTACTTTGTCCATTTTCAAAATTTAAAAAAGCACATGTTTCAAGTACAACTCTCAGAGATACATTATTTCAGGCATTATTGGCCATTTTTCATGTGTGGTTTAGAAGTTATGTTTAAATAACTGTAATATTGAGTGTTACAGTATAGAGTCATATTGAATAAAACATCATTTTTGATTTGCAAACCATATAAAAATAACTGTTCCTGGTAAAACTCCCATGGATTCAATTTCACATTCTTTTTTAGACATTTTGCACGTTTGGATTAGGAATGATTTGTAATACATTTTTATTGCTTTTTTCGCATTATCTCAGGATTGTAAGTATGATACTGTCAAATTGAGTAAAACATTACTTGTTGTTTTTGCAAACCTTGCCAAATGTTTCTTTCCAGTAAAACTCTTAAAGATACATATCTTCAGGCGTTATTAGACATTTTGCATGTGTATTTTTGGAATTATGTTTCAAAAACTTTCTTATTGAGTTTGACAGTATACTGTCATAGTGAATAAAACCTAATTTCTGTATTTGTGAACCTTTCCAAAATACTTGATTCTTGTAAAACTCACATAAATTCAATATTACAGGCTTTTTTTGACAGAAATTATGTTTGGTTTTGGAGTTATGTCTATAAACCTTTCATATTTAGTATGACAAATATACAGCTGTTTTGAATTACAAAACAACTCTATGTCTTTGCAAACCTTACAAATGATCATTTTTCTAGTACAACTGACAAAGATGAATATCTCCAGACATTATAAGCCATTTTGCATGTGTGGTTTATAAGTTATGTTTGAATACATTTTTATTGCTTTTTTCGCATTATCTCAGGATTGTAGAAACCTTACTGTCTTATTGAATAAAAAACTACTTTTTGCATTTGCAAGATTTTAAAAAGCATATGTTTCGATCAAAACTCCCGAAGATGCATTATTTCAGGCATTATTAGCCATTTTTCATGTGTGGTTTAGAAGTTATGTTTAAATAACTGTCATATTGAGTGTTACAGTATACAATCATATTGAGTAGAACCTAATTTTTGTAGTTGCAAACCATAGAAAAACAATCTTTTTTAGTAAAACTCACATTGATTCAATATCACAGGCATTTTTAGAAATTTTGCACATTTGGATTAGGAATTATGTTGGAATACATTTTTATTGCTTTTTTCGCATTATCTCAGGATTCTAAGATCTTTACTGTCATACTGAGTAAAAAACTACTTTGTCCATTTTCAAAATTTAAAAAAGCACACGTTTCAAGTAAAAGTCTCAGAGATACATTATTTCAGGCATTATTGGCCATTTTTCATGTGTGGTTTAGAAGTTATGTTTAAATAACTGTAATATTGAGTGTTACAGTATAGAGTCATATTGAATAAAACATCATTTTTGATTTGCAAACCATATACAAATAACTGTTCCTGGTAAAACTCCCATGGATTCAATTTCACATTCTTTTTTAGACATTTTGCACGTTTGGATTAGGAATGATTTGTAATACATTTTTATTGCTTTTTTTGCATTATCTCAGGATTGTAAGTATGATACTGTCAAATTGAGTAAAACATTACTTGTTGTTTTTGCAAACCTTGCCAAATGTTTCTTTCCAGTAAAACTCTTAAAGATACATATCTTCAGGCGTTATTAGACATTTTGCATGTGTATTTTTGGAATTATGTTTCAAAAACTTTCTTATTGAGTTTGACAGTATACTGTCATAGTGAATAAAACCTAATTTCTGTATTTGTGAACCTTTCCAAAATACTTGATTCTTGTAAAACTCACATAAATTCAATATTACAGGCTTTTTTTGACAGAAATTATGTTTGGTTTTGGAGTTTTGTCTATAAACCTTTCATATTTAGTATGACAAATATACAGCTGTTTTGAATTCCAAAACAACTTTATGTCTTTGCAAACCTTACAAATGATCATTGTTCTAGTACAACTGACAAAGATGAATATCTCCAGACATTATAAGCCATTTTGCATGTGTGGTTTATAAGTTATGTTTGAATACATTTTTATTGCTTTTTTCGCATTATCTCAGGATTGTAGAAACCTTACTGTCTTATTGAATAAAAAACTACTTTTTAAATTTGCAAGATTTTAAAAAGCATATGTTTCGATCAAAACTCCCGAAGATGCATTATTTCAGGCATTATTAGCCATTTTTCATGTGTGGTTTAGAAGTTATGTTTAAATAACTGTCATATTGAGTGTTACAGTATACAATCATATTGAGTAGAACCTAATTTTTGTAGTTGCAAACCATACAAAAACAATCTTTCTTAGTAAAACTCACATTGATTCAATATCACAGGCATTTTTAGAAATGTTGCACATTTGGATTAGGAATTATGTTGGAATACATCTTTATTGCTTTTTTCGCATTATCTCAGGATTCTAAGATCTTTATTGTCATACTGAGTAAAAAACTACTTTGTCCATTTTCAAAATTTAAAAAAGCACATGTTTCAAGTAAAACTCTCAGAGATACATTATTTCAGGCATTATTGGCCATTTTTCATGTGTGGTTTAGAAGTTATGTTTAAATAACTGTAATATTGAGTGTTACAGTATAGAGTCATATTGAATAAAACATCATTTTTGATTTGCAAACCATATACAAATAACTGTTCCTGGTAAAACTCCCATGGATTCAATTTCACATTCTTTTTTAGACATTTTGCACGTTTGGATTAGGAATGATTTGTAATACATTTTTATTGCTTTTTTCGCATTATCTCAGGATTGTAAGTATGATACTGTCAAATTGAGTAAAACATTACTTGTTGTTTTTGCAAACCTTGCCAAATGTTTCTTTCCAGTAAAACTCTTAAAGATACACATCTTCAGGCGTTATTAGACATTTTGCATGTGTATTTTTGGAATTATGTTTCAAAAACTTTCTTATTGAGTTTGACAGTATACTGTCATAGTGAATAAAACCTAATTTCTGTATTTGTGAACCTTTCCAAAATACTTGATTCTTGTAAAACTCACATAAATTCAATATTACAGGCTTTTTTTGACAGAAATTATGTTTGGTTTTGGAGTTATGTCTATAAACCTTTCATATTTAGTATGACAAATATACAGCTGTTTTGAATTACAAAACAACTTTATGTCTTTGCAAACCTTACAAATGATCATTTTTCTAGTACAACTGACAAAGATGAATATCTCCAGACATTATAAGCCATTTTGCATGTGTGGTTTATAAGTTATGTTTGAATACATTTTTATTGCTTTTTTCGCATTATCTCAGGATTGTAGAAACCTTACTGTCTTATTGAATAAAAAACTACTTTTTGCATTTGCAAGATTTTAAAAAGCATATGTTTCGATCAAAACTACCGAAGATATATTATTTCAGGCATTATTAGCCATTTTTCATGTGTGGTTTAGAAGTTATGTTTAAATAACTGTCATATTGAGTGTTACAGTATACAATCATATTGAGTAGAACCTAATTTTTGTAGTTGCAAACCATAGAAAAACAATCTTTTTTAGTACAACTCACATTGATTCAATATCACAGGCATTTTTAGAAATTTTGCACATTTGGATTAGGAATTATGTTGGAATACATTTTTATTGCTTTTTTCGCATTATCTCAGGATTCTAAGATCTTTATTGTCATACTGAGTAAAAAACTACTTTGTCCATTTTCAAAATTTAAAAAAGCACATGTTTCAAGTACAACTCTCAGAGATACATTATTTCAGGCATTATTGGCCATTTTTCATGTGTGGTTTAGAAGTTATGTTTAAATAACTGTAATATTGAGTGTTACAGTATAGAGTCATATTGAATAAAACATCATTTTTGATTTGCAAACCATATAAAAATAACTGTTCCTGGTAAAACTCCCATGGATTCAATTTCACATTCTTTTTTAGACATTTTGCACGTTTGGATTAGGAATGATTTGTAATACATTTTTATTGCTTTTTTCGCATTATCTCAGGATTGTAAGTATGATACTGTCAAATTGAGTAAAACATTACTTGTTGTTTTTGCAAACCTTGCCAAATGTTTCTTTCCAGTAAAACTCTTAAAGATACATATCTTCAGGCGTTATTAGACATTTTGCATGTGTATTTTTGGAATTATGTTTCAAAAACTTTCTTATTGAGTTTGACAGTATACTGTCATAGTGAATAAAACCTAATTTCTGTATTTGTGAACCTTTCCAAAATACTTGATTCTTGTAAAACTCACATAAATTCAATATTACAGGCTTTTTTTGACAGAAATTATGTTTGGTTTTGGAGTTATGTCTATAAACCTTTCATATTTAGTATGACAAATATACAGCTGTTTTGAATTACAAAACAACTCTATGTCTTTGCAAACCTTACAAATGATCATTTTTCTAGTACAACTGACAAAGATGAATATCTCCAGACATTATAAGCCATTTTGCATGTGTGGTTTATAAGTTATGTTTGAATACATTTTTATTGCTTTTTTCGCATTATCTCAGGATTGTAGAAACCTTACTGTCTTATTGAATAAAAAACTACTTTTTGCATTTGCAGGATTTTAAAAAGCATATGTTTCGATCAAAACTCCCGAAGATGCATTATTTCAGGCATTATTAGCCATTTTTCATGTGTGGTTTAGAAGTTATGTTTAAATAACTGTCATATTGAGTGTTACAGTATACAATCATATTGAGTAGAACCTAATTTTTGTAGTTGCAAACCATAGAAAAACAATCTTTTTTAGTACAACTCACATTGATTCAATATCACAGGCATTTTTAGAAATTTTGCACATTTGGATTAGGAATTATGTTGGAATACATTTTTATTGCTTTTTTCGCATTATCTCAGGATTGTAAGATCTTTACTGTCATACTGAGTAAAAAACTACTTTGTCCATTTTCAAAATTTAAAAAAGCACACGTTTCAAGTAAAACTCTCAGAGATACATTATTTCAGGCATTATTGGCCATTTTTCATGTGTGGTTTAGAAGTTATGTTTAAATAACTGTAATATTGAGTGTTACAGTATAGAGTCATATTGAATAAAACATCATTTTTGATTTGCAAACCATATACAAATAACTGTTCCTGGTAAAACTCCCATGGATTCAATTTCACATTCTTTTTTAGACATTTTGCACGTTTGGATTAGGAATGATTTGTAATACATTTTTATTGCTTTTTTCGCATTATCTCAGGATTGTAAGTATGATACTGTCAAATTGAGTAAAACATTACTTGTTGTTTTTGCAAACCTTGCCAAATGTTTCTTTCCAGTAAAACTCTTAAAGATACATATCTTCAGGCGTTATTAGACATTTTGCATGTGTATTTTTGGAATTATGTTTCAAAAACTTTCTTATTGAGTTTGACAGTATACTGTCATAGTGAATAAAACCTAATTTCTGTATTTGTGAACCTTTCCAAAATACTTGATTCTTGTAAAACTCACATAAATTCAATATTACAGGCTTTTTTTGACAGAAATTATGTTTGGTTTTGGAGTTTTGTCTATAAACCTTTCATATTTAGTATGACAAATATACAGCTGTTTTGAATTCCAAAACAACTTTATGTCTTTGCAAACCTTACAAATGATCATTGTTCTAGTACAACTGACAAAGATGAATATCTCCAGACATTATAAGCCATTTTGCATGTGTGGTTTATAAGTTATGTTTGAATACATTTTTATTGCTTTTTTCGCATTATCTCAGGATTGTAGAAACCTTACTGTCTTATTGAATAAAAAACTACTTTTTAAATTTGCAAGATTTTAAAAAGCATATGTTTCGATCAAAACTCCCGAAGATGCATTATTTCAGGCATTATTAGCCATTTTTCATGTGTGGTTTAGAAGTTATGTTTAAATAACTGTCATATTGAGTGTTACAGTATACAATCATATTGAGTAGAACCTAATTTTTGTAGTTGCAAACCATAGAAAAACAATCTTTTTTAGTACAACTCACATTGATTCAATATCACAGGCATTTTTAGAAATTTTGCACATTTGGATTAGGAATTATGTTGGAATACATTTTTATTGCTTTTTTCGCATTATCTCAGGATTCTAAGATCTTTACTGTCATACTGAGTAAAAAACTACTTTGTCCATTTTCAAAATTTAAAAAAGCACACGTTTCAAGTAAAACTCTCAGAGATACATTATTTCAGGCATTATTGGCCATTTTTCATGTGTGGTTTAGAAGTTATGTTTAAATAACTGTAATATTGAGTGTTACAGTATAGAGTCATATTGAATAAAACATCATTTTTGATTTGCAAACCATATACAAATAACTGTTCCTGGTAAAACTCCCATGGATTCAATTTCACATTCTTTTTTAGACATTTTGCACGTTTGGATTAGGAATGATTTGTAATACATTTTTATTGCTTTTTTCGCACTATCTCAGGATTGTAAGTATGATACTGTCAAATTGAGTAAAACATTACTTGTTGTTTTTGCAAACCTTGCCAAATGTTTCTTTCCAGTAAAACTCTTAAAGATACATATCTTCAGGCGTTATTAGACATTTTGCATGTGTATTTTTGGAATTATGTTTCAAAAACTTTCTTATTGAGTTTGACAGTATACTGTCATAGTGAATAAAACCTAATTTCTGTATTTGTGAACCTTTCCAAAATACTTGATTCTTGTAAAACTCACATATATTCAATATTACAGGCTTTTTTTGACAGAAATTATGTTTGGTTTTGGAGTTATGTCTATAAACCTTTCATATTTAGTATGACAAATATACAGCTGTTTTGAATTACAAAACAACTTTATGTCTTTGCAAACCTTACAAATGATCATTTTTCTAGTACAACTGACAAAGATGAATATCTCCAGACATTATAAGCCATTTTGCATGTGTGGTTTACAAGTTATGTTTGAATACATTTTTATTGCTTTTTTCGCATTATCTCAGGATTGTAGAAACCTTACTGTCTTATTGAATAAAAAACTACTTTTTGCATTTGCAAGATTTTAAAAAGCATATGTTTCGATCAAAACTCCCGAAGATGCATTATTTCAGGCATTATTAGCCATTTTTCATGTGTGGTTTAGAAGTTATGTTTAAATAACTGTCATATTGAGTGTTACAGTATACAGTCATATTGAGTAGAACCTAATTTTTGTAGTTGCAAACCATAGAAAAAAATCTTTTTTAGTAAAACTCACATTGATTCAATATCACAGGCATTTTTAGAAATTTTGCACATTTGGATTAGGAATTATGTTGGAATACATTTTTATTGCTTTTTTCGCATTATCTCAGGATTCTAAGATTTTTATTGTCATACTGAGTAAAAAATGACTTTGTCCATTTTCAAAATTTAAAAAAGCACATGTTTCAAGTAAAACTCTCAGAGATACATTATTTCAGGCATTATTGGCCATTTTTCATGTGTGGTTTAGAAGTTATGTTTAAATAACTGTAATATTGAGTGTTACAGTATAGAGTCATATTGAATAAAACATCATTTTTGATTTGCAAACCATATACAAATAACTGTTCCTGGTAAAACTCCCATGGATTCAATTTCACATTCTTTTTTAGACATTTTGCACGTTTGGATTAGGAATGATTTGTAATACATTTTTATTGCTTTTTTCGCATTATCTCAGGATTGTAAGTATGATACTGTCAAATTGAGTAAAACATTACTTGTTGTTTTTGCAAACCTTGCCAAATGTTTCTTTCAAGTAAAACTCTTAAAGATACATATCTTCAGGCGTTATTAGACATTTTGCATGTGTATTTTTGGAATTATGTTTCAAAAACTTTCTTATTGAGTTTGACAGTATACTGTCATAGTGAATAAAACCTAATTTCTGTATTTGTGAACCTTTCCAAAATACTTGATTCTTGTAAAACTCACATAAATTCAATATTACAGGCTTTTTTTGACAGAAATTATGTTTGGTTTTGGAGTTATGTCTATAAACCTTTCATATTTAGTATGACAAATATACAGCTGTTTTGAATTACAAAACAACTTTATGTCTTTGCAAACCTTACAAATGATCATTTTTCTAGTACAACTGACAAAGATGAATATATCCAGACATTATAAGCCATTTTGCATGTGTGGTTTATAAGTTATGTTTGAATACATTTTTATTGCTTTTTTCGCATTATCTCAGGATTGTAGAAACCTTACTGTCTTATTGAATAAAAAACTACTTTTTGCATTTGCAGGATTTTAAAAAGCATATGTTTCGATCAAAACTCCCGAAGATGCATTATTTCAGGCATTATTAGCCATTTTTCATGTGTGGTTTAGAAGTTATGTTTAAATAACTGTCATATTGAGTGTTACAGTATACAATCATATTGAGTAGAACCTAATTTTTGTAGTTGCAAACCATAGAAAAACAATCTTTTTTAGTGAAACTCACATTGATTCAATATCACAGGCATTTTTAGAAATTTTGCACATTTGGATTAGAAATTATGTTGGAATACATTTTTATTGCTTTTTTCGCATTATCTCAGGATTCTAAGATCTTTATTGTCATACTGAGTAAAAAACTACTTTGTCCATTTTCAAAATTTAAAAAAGCACACGTTTCAAGTAAAACTCTCAGAGATACATTATTTCAGGCATTATTGGCCATTTTTCATGTGTGGTTTAGAAGTTATGTTTAAATAACTGTAATATTGAGTGTTACAGTATAGAATCATATTGAATAAAACATCATTTTTGATTAGCAAACCATATACAAATAACTGTTCCTGGTAAAACTCCCATGGATTCAATTTCACATTCTTTTTTAGACATTTTGCACGTTTGGATTAGGAATGATTTGTAATACATTTTTATTGCTTTTTTCGCACTATCTCAGGATTGTAAGTATGATACTGTCAAATTGAGTAAAACATTACTTGTTGTTTTTGCAAACCTTGCCAAATGTTTCTTTCCAGTAAAACTCTTAAAGATACATATCTTCAGGCGTTATTAGACATTTTGCATGTGTATTTTTGGAATTATGTTTCAAAAACTTTCTTATTGAGTTTGACAGTATACTGTCATAGTGAATAAAACCTAATTTCTGTATTTGTGAACCTTTCCAAAATACTTGATTCTTGTAAAACTCACATAAATTCAATATTACAGGCTTTTTTTGACAGAAATTATGTTTGGTTTTGGAGTTATGTCTATAAACCTTTCATATTTAGTATGACAAATATACAGCTGTTTTGAATTACAAAACAACTTTATGTCTTTGCAAACCTTACAAATGATCATTTTTCTAGTACAACTGACAAAGATGAATATCTCCAGACATTATAAGCCATTTTGCATGTGTGGTTTATAAGTTATGTTTGAATACATTTTTATTGCTTTTTTCGCATTATCTCAGGATTGTAGAAACCTTACTGTCTTATTGAATAAAAAACTACTTTTTGCATTTGCAAGATTTTAAAAAGCATATGTTTCGATCAAAACTCCCGAAGATGCATTATTTCAGGCATTATTAGCCATTTTTCATGTGTGGTTTAGAAGTTATGTTTAAATAACTGTCATATTGAGTGTTACAGTATACAATCATATTGAGTAGAACCTAATTTTTGTAGTTGCAAACCATACAAAAACAATCTTTTTTAGTAAAACTCACATTGATTCAATATCACAGGCATTTTTAGAAATGTTGCACATTTGGATTAGGAATTATGTTGGAATACATCTTTATTGCTTTTTTCGCATTATCTCAGGATTCTAAGATCTTTATTGTCATACTGAGTAAAAAACTACTTTGTCCATTTTCAAAATTTAAAAAAGCACATGTTTCAAGTAAAACTCTCAGAGATACATTATTTCAGGCATTATTGGCCATTTTTCATGTGTGGTTTAGAAGTTATGTTTAAATAACTGTAATATTGAGTGTTACAGTATAGAGTCATATTGAATAAAACATCATTTTTGATTTGCAAACCATATACAAATAACTGTTCCTGGTAAAACTCCCATGGATTCAATTTCACATTCTTTTTTAGACATTTTGCACGTTTGGATTAGGAATGATTTGTAATACATTTTTATTGCTTTTTTCGCATTATCTCAGGATTGTAAGTATGATATTGTCAAATTGAGTAAAACATTACTTGTTGTTTTTGCAAACCTTGCCAAATGTTTCTTTCCAGTAAAACTCTTAAAGATACACATCTTCAGGCGTTATTAGACATTTTGCATGTGTATTTTTGGAATTATGTTTCAAAAACTTTCTTATTGAGTTTGACAGTATACTGTCATAGTGAATAAAACCTAATTTCTGTATTTGTGAACCTTTCCAAAATACTTGATTCTTGTAAAACTCACATAAATTCAATATTACAGGCTTTTTTTGACAGAAATTATGTTTGGTTTTGGAGTTATGTCTATAAACCTTTCATATTTAGTATGACAAATATACAGCTGTTTTGAATTACAAAACAACTTTATGTCTTTGCAAACCTTACAAATGATCATTTTTCTAGTACAACTGACAAAGATGAATATCTCCAGACATTATAAGCCATTTTGCATGTGTGGTTTATAAGTTATGTTTGAATACATTTTTATTGCTTTTTTCGCATTATCTCAGGATTGTAGAAACCTTACTGTCTTATTGAATAAAAAACTACTTTTTGCATTTGCAAGATTTTAAAAAGCATATGTTTCGATCAAAACTACCGAAGATATATTATTTCAGGCATTATTAGCCATTTTTCATGTGTGGTTTAGAAGTTATGTTTAAATAACTGTCATATTGAGTGTTACAGTATACAATCATATTGAGTAGAACCTAATTTTTGTAGTTGCAAACCATAGAAAAACAATCTTTTTTAGTACAACTCACATTGATTCAATATCACAGGCATTTTTAGAAATTTTGCACATTTGGATTAGGAATTATGTTGGAATACATTTTTATTGCTTTTTTCGCATTATCTCAGGATTCTAAGATCTTTATTGTCATACTGAGTAAAAAACTACTTTGTCCATTTTCAAAATTTAAAAAAGCACATGTTTCAAGTACAACTCTCAGAGATACATTATTTCAGGCATTATTGGCCATTTTTCATGTGTGGTTTAGAAGTTATGTTTAAATAACTGTAATATTGAGTGTTACAGTATAGAGTCATATTGAATAAAACATCATTTTTGATTTGCAAACCATATAAAAATAACTGTTCCTGGTAAAACTCCCATGGATTCAATTTCACATTCTTTTTTAGACATTTTGCACGTTTGGATTAGGAATGATTTGTAATACATTTTTATTGCTTTTTTCGCATTATCTCAGGATTGTAAGTATGATACTGTCAAATTGAGTAAAACATTACTTGTTGTTTTTGCAAACCTTGCCAAATGTTTCTTTCCAGTAAAACTCTTAAAGATACATATCTTCAGGCGTTATTAGACATTTTGCATGTGTATTTTTGGAATTATGTTTCAAAAACTTTCTTATTGAGTTTGACAGTATACTGTCATAGTGAATAAAACCTAATTTCTGTATTTGTGAACCTTTCCAAAATACTTGATTCTTGTAAAACTCACATAAATTCAATATTACAGGCTTTTTTTGACAGAAATTATGTTTGGTTTTGGAGTTATGTCTATAAACCTTTCATATTTAGTATGACAAATATACAGCTGTTTTGAATTACAAAACAACTCTATGTCTTTGCAAACCTTACAAATGATCATTTTTCTAGTACAACTGACAAAGATGAATATCTCCAGACATTATAAGCCATTTTGCATGTGTGGTTTATAAGTTATGTTTGAATACATTTTTATTGCTTTTTTCGCATTATCTCAGGATTGTAGAAACCTTACTGTCTTATTGAATAAAAAACTACTTTTTGCATTTGCAGGATTTTAAAAAGCATACGTTTCGATCAAAACTCCCGAAGATGCATTATTTCAGGCATTATTAGCCATTTTTCATGTGTGGTTTAGAAGTTATGTTTAAATAACTGTCATATTGAGTGTTACAGTATACAATCATATTGAGTAGAACCTAATTTTTGTAGTTGCAAACCATAGAAAAACAATCTTTTTTAGTACAACTCACATTGATTCAATATCACAGGCATTTTTAGAAATTTTGCACATTTGGATTAGGAATTATGTTGGAATACATTTTTATTGCTTTTTTCGCATTATCTCAGGATTCTAAGATCTTTACTGTCATACTGAGTAAAAAACTACTTTGTCCATTTTCAAAATTTAAAAAAGCACACGTTTCAAGTAAAACTCTCAGAGATACATTATTTCAGGCATTATTGGCCATTTTTCATGTGTGGTTTAGAAGTTATGTTTAAATAACTGTAATATTGAGTGTTACAGTATAGAGTCATATTGAATAAAACATCATTTTTGATTTGCAAACCATATACAAATAACTGTTCCTGGTAAAACTCCCATGGATTCAATTTCACATTCTTTTTTAGACATTTTGCACGTTTGGATTAGGAATGATTTGTAATACATTTTTATTGCTTTTTTCGCATTATCTCAGGATTGTAAGTATGATACTGTCAAATTGAGTAAAACATTACTTGTTGTTTTTGCAAACCTTGCCAAATGTTTCTTTCCAGTAAAACTCTTAAAGATACATATCTTCAGGCGTTATTAGACATTTTGCATGTGTATTTTTGGAATTATGTTTCAAAAACTTTCTTATTGAGTTTGACAGTATACTGTCATAGTGAATAAAACCTAATTTCTGTATTTGTGAACCTTTCCAAAATACTTGATTCTTGTAAAACTCACATAAATTCAATATTACAGGCTTTTTTTGACAGAAATTATGTTTGGTTTTGGAGTTTTGTCTATAAACCTTTCATATTTAGTATGACAAATATACAGCTGTTTTGAATTCCAAAACAACTTTATGTCTTTGCAAACCTTACAAATGATCATTGTTCTAGTACAACTGACAAAGATGAATATCTCCAGACATTATAAGCCATTTTGCATGTGTGGTTTATAAGTTATGTTTGAATACATTTTTATTGCTTTTTTCGCATTATCTCAGGATTGTAGAAACCTTACTGTCTTATTGAATAAAAAACTACTTTTTAAATTTGCAAGATTTTAAAAAGCATATGTTTCGATCAAAACTCCCGAAGATGCATTATTTCAGGCATTATTAGCCATTTTTCATGTGTGGTTTAGAAGTTATGTTTAAATAACTGTCATATTGAGTGTTACAGTATACAATCATATTGAGTAGAACCTAATTTTTGTAGTTGCAAACCATAGAAAAACAATCTTTTTTAGTACAACTCACATTGATTCAATATCACAGGCATTTTTAGAAATTTTGCACATTTGGATTAGGAATTATGTTGGAATACATTTTTATTGCTTTTTTCGCATTATCTCAGGATTCTAAGATCTTTACTGTCATACTGAGTAAAAAACTACTTTGTCCATTTTCAAAATTTAAAAAAGCACACGTTTCAAGTAAAACTCTCAGAGATACATTATTTCAGGCATTATTGGCCATTTTTCATGTGTGGTTTAGAAGTTATGTTTAAATAACTGTAATATTGAGTGTTACAGTATAGAGTCATATTGAATAAAACATCATTTTTGATTTGCAAACCATATACAAATAACTGTTCCTGGTAAAACTCCCATGGATTCAATTTCACATTCTTTTTTAGACATTTTGCACGTTTGGATTAGGAATGATTTGTAATACATTTTTATTGCTTTTTTCGCACTATCTCAGGATTGTAAGTATGATACTGTCAAATTGAGTAAAACATTACTTGTTGTTTTTGCAAACCTTGCCAAATGTTTCTTTCCAGTAAAACTCTTAAAGATACATATCTTCAGGCGTTATTAGACATTTTGCATGTGTATTTTTGGAATTATGTTTCAAAAACTTTCTTATTGAGTTTGACAGTATACTGTCATAGTGAATAAAACCTAATTTCTGTATTTGTGAACCTTTCCAAAATACTTGATTCTTGTAAAACTCACATAAATTCAATATTACAGGCTTTTTTTGACAGAAATTATGTTTGGTTTTGGAGTTATGTCTATAAACCTTTCATATTTAGTATGACAAATATACAGCTGTTTTGAATTACAAAACAACTTTATGTCTTTGCAAACCTTACAAATGATCATTTTTCTAGTACAACTGACAAAGATGAATATCTCCAGACATTATAAGCCATTTTGCATGTGTGGTTTATAAGTTATGTTTGAATACATTTTTATTGCTTTTTTCGCATTATCTCAGGATTGTAGAAACCTTACTGTCTTATTGAATAAAAAACTACTTTTTGCATTTGCAAGATTTTAAAAAGCATATGTTTCGATCAAAACTCCCGAAGATGCATTATTTCAGGCATTATTAGCCATTTTTCATGTGTGGTTTAGAAGTTATGTTTAAATAACTGTCATATTGAGTGTTACAGTATACAATCATATTGAGTAGAACCTAATTTTTGTAGTTGCAAACCATACAAAAACAATCTTTTTTAGTAAAACTCACATTGATTCAATATCACAGGCATTTTTAGAAATTTTGCACATTTGGATTAGGAATTATGTTGGAATACATTTTTATTGCTTTTTTCGCATTATCTCAGGATTCCAAGATTTTTATTGTCATACTGAGTAAAAAATGACTTTGTCCATTTTCAAAATTTAAAAAAGCACATGTTTCAAGTAAAACTCTCAGAGATACATTATTTCAGGCATTATTGGCCATTTTTCATGTGTGGTTTAGAAGTTATGTTTAAATAACTGTAATATTGAGTGTTACAGTATAGAGTCATATTGAATAAAACATCATTTTTGATTTGCAAACCATATACAAATAACTGTTCCTGGTAAAACTCCCATGGATTCAATTTCACATTCTTTTTTAGACATTTTGCACGTTTGGATTAGGAATGATTTGTAATACATTTTTATTGCTTTTTTCGCATTATCTCAGGATTGTAAGTATGATACTGTCAAATTGAGTAAAACATTACTTGTTGTTTTTGCAAACCTTGCCAAATGTTTCTTTCAAGTAAAACTCTTAAAGATACATATCTTCAGGCGTTATTAGACATTTTGCATGTGTATTTTTGGAATTATGTTTCAAAAACTTTCTTATTGAGTTTGACAGTATACTGTCATAGTGAATAAAACCTAATTTCTGTATTTGTGAACCTTTCCAAAATACTTGATTCTTGTAAAACTCACATAAATTCAATATTACAGGCTTTTTTTGACAGAAATTATGTTTGGTTTTGGAGTTATGTCTATAAACCTTTCATATTTAGTATGACAAATATACAGCTGTTTTGAATTACAAAACAACTTTATGTCTTTGCAAACCTTACAAATGATCATTTTTCTAGTACAACTGACAAAGATGAATATATCCAGACATTATAAGCCATTTTGCATGTGTGGTTTATAAGTTATGTTTGAATACATTTGTATTGCTTTTTTCGCATTATCTCAGGATTGTAGAAACCTTACTGTCTTATTGAATAAAAAACTACTTTTTGCATTTGCAGGATTTTAAAAAGCATATGTTTCGATCAAAACTCCCGAAGATGCATTATTTCAGGCATTATTAGCCATTTTTCATGTGTGGTTTAGAAGTTATGTTTAAATAACTGTCATATTGAGTGTTACAGTATACAATCATATTGAGTAGAACCTAATTTTTGTAGTTGCAAACCATAGAAAAACAATCTTTTTTAGTGAAACTCACATTGATTCAATATCACAGGCATTTTTAGAAATTTTGCACATTTGGATTAGAAATTATGTTGGAATACATTTTTATTGCTTTTTTCGCATTATCTCAGGATTCTAAGATCTTTATTGTCATACTGAGTAAAAAACTACTTTGTCCATTTTCAAAATTTAAAAAAGCACACGTTTCAAGTAAAACTCTCAGAGATACATTATTTCAGGCATTATTGGCCATTTTTCATGTGTGGTTTAGAAGTTATGTTTAAATAACTGTAATATTGAGTGTTACAGTATAGAATCATATTGAATAAAACATCATTTTTGATTAGCAAACCATATACAAATAACTGTTCCTGGTAAAACTCCCATGGATTCAATTTCACATTCTTTTTTAGACATTTTGCACGTTTGGATTAGGAATGATTTGTAATACATTTTTATTGCTTTTTTCGCACTATCTCAGGATTGTAAGTATGATACTGTCAAATTGAGTAAAACATTACTTGTTGTTTTTGCAAACCTTGCCAAATGTTTCTTTCCAGTAAAACTCTTAAAGATACATATCTTCAGGCGTTATTAGACATTTTGCATGTGTATTTTTGGAATTATGTTTCAAAAACTTTCTTATTGAGTTTGACAGTATACTGTCATAGTGAATAAAACCTAATTTCTGTATTTGTGAACCTTTCCAAAATACTTGATTCTTGTAAAACTCACATAAATTCAATATTACAGGCTTTTTTTGACAGAAATTATGTTTGGTTTTGGAGTTATGTCTATAAACCTTTCATATTTAGTATGACAAATATACAGCTGTTTTGAATTACAAAACAACTTTATGTCTTTGCAAACCTTACAAATGATCATTTTTCTAGTACAACTGACAAAGATGAATATCTCCAGACATTATAAGCCATTTTGCATGTGTGGTTTATAAGTTATGTTTGAATACATTTTTATTGCTTTTTTCGCATTATCTCAGGATTGTAGAAACCTTACTGTCTTATTGAATAAAAAACTACTTTTTGCATTTGCAAGATTTTAAAAAGCATATGTTTCGATCAAAACTCCCGAAGATGCATTATTTCAGGCATTATTAGCCATTTTTCATGTGTGGTTTAGAAGTTATGTTTAAATAACTGTCATATTGAGTGTTACAGTATACAATCATATTGAGTAGAACCTAATTTTTGTAGTTGCAAACCATACAAAAACAATCTTTTTTAGTAAAACTCACATTGATTCAATATCACAGGCATTTTTAGAAATGTTGCACATTTGGATTAGGAATTATGTTGGAATACATCTTTATTGCTTTTTTCGCATTATCTCAGGATTCTAAGATCTTTATTGTCATACTGAGTAAAAAACTACTTTGTCCATTTTCAAAATTTAAAAAAGCACATGTTTCAAGTAAAACTCTCAGAGATACATTATTTCAGGCATTATTGGCCATTTTTCATGTGTGGTTTAGAAGTTATGTTTAAATAACTGTAATATTGAGTGTTACAGTATAGAGTCATATTGAATAAAACATCATTTTTGATTTGCAAACCATATACAAATAACTGTTCCTGGTAAAACTCCCATGGATTCAATTTCACATTCTTTTTTAGACATTTTGCACGTTTGGATTAGGAATGATTTGTAATACATTTTTATTGCTTTTTTCGCATTATCTCAGGATTGTAAGTATGATACTGTCAAATTGAGTAAAACATTACTTGTTGTTTTTGCAAACCTTGCCAAATGTTTCTTTCCAGTAAAACTCTTAAAGATACACATCTTCAGGCGTTATTAGACATTTTGCATGTGTATTTTTGGAATTATGTTTCAAAAACTTTCTTATTGAGTTTGACAGTATACTGTCATAGTGAATAAAACCTAATTTCTGTATTTGTGAACCTTTCCAAAATACTTGATTCTTGTAAAACTCACATAAATTCAATATTACAGGCTTTTTTTGACAGAAATTATGTTTGGTTTTGGAGTTATGTCTATAAACCTTTCATATTTAGTATGACAAATATACAGCTGTTTTGAATTACAAAACAACTTTATGTCTTTGCAAACCTTACAAATGATCATTTTTCTAGTACAACTGACAAAGATGAATATCTCCAGACATTATAAGCCATTTTGCATGTGTGGTTTATAAGTTATGTTTGAATACATTTTTATTGCTTTTTTCGCATTATCTCAGGATTGTAGAAACCTTACTGTCTTATTGAATAAAAAACTACTTTTTGCATTTGCAAGATTTTAAAAAGCATATGTTTCGATCAAAACTCCCGAAGATGCATTATTTCAGGCATTATTAGCCATTTTTCATGTGTGGTTTAGAAGTTATGTTTAAATAACTGTCATATTGAGTGTTACAGTATACAATCATATTGAGTAAAAACAAATTTTTGTAGTTGCAAACCATAGAAAAACAATCTTTTTTAGTAAAACCCACATTGATTCAATATCACAGGCATTTTTTGAAATTTTGCACATTTGGATTAGGAATTATGTTGGAATACATTTTTATTGCTTTTTTCGCATTATCTCAGGATTCTAAGATCTTTATTGTCATACTGAGTAAAAAACTACTTTGTCCATTTTCAAAATTTAAAAAAGCACATGTTTCAAGTAAAACTCTCAGAGATACATTATTTCAGGCATTATTGGCCATTTTTCATGTGTGGTTTAGAAGTTATGTTTAAATAACTGTAATATTGAGTGTTACAGTATAGAGTCATATTGAATAAAACATCATTTTTGATTAGCAAACCATATAGAAATAACTGTTCCTGGTAAAACTCCCATGGATTCAATTTCACATTCTTTTTTAGACATTTTGCACGTTTGGATTAGGAATGATTTGTAATACATTTTTATTGCTTTTTTCGTACTATCTCAGGATTGTAAGTATGATACTGTCAAATTGAGTAAAACATTACTTGTTGTTTTTGCAAACCTTGCCAAATGTTTCTTTCCAGTAAAACTCTTAAAGATACATATCTTCAGGCGTTATTAGACATTTTGCATGTGTATTTTTGGAATTATGTTTCAAAAACTTTCTTATTGAGTTTGACAGTATACTGTCATAGTGAATAAAACCTAATTTCTGTATTTGTGAACCTTTCCAAAATACTTGATTCTTGTAAAACTCACATAAATTCAATATTACAGGCTTTTTTTGACAGAAATTATGTTTGGTTTTGGAGTTATGTCTATAAACCTTTCATATTTAGTATGACAAATATACAGCTGTTTTGAATTACAAAACAACTTTATGTCTTTGCAAACCTTACAAATGATCATTTTTCTAGTACAACTGACAAAGATGAATATCTCCAGACATTATAAGCCATTTTGCATGTGTGGTTTATAAGTTATGTTTGAATACATTTTTATTGCTTTTTTCGCATTATCTCAGGATTGTAGAAACCTTACTGTCTTATTGAATAAAAAACTACTTTTTGCATTTGCAAGATTTTAAAAAGCATATGTTTCGATCAAAACTCCCGAAGATGCATTATTTCAGGCATTATTAGCCATTTTTCATGTGTGGTTTAGAAGTTATGTTTAAATAACTGTCATATTGAGTGTTACAGTATACAATCATATTGAGTAGAACCTAATTTTTGTAGTTGCAAACCATACAAAAACAATCTTTTTTAGTAAAACTCACATTGATTCAATATCACAGGCATTTTTAGAAATGTTGCACATTTGGATTAGGAATTATGTTGGAATACATCTTTATTGCTTTTTTCGCATTATCTCAGGATTCTAAGATCTTTATTGTCATACTGAGTAAAAAACTACTTTGTCCATTTTCAAAATTTAAAAAAGCACATGTTTCAAGTAAAACTCTCAGAGATACATTATTTCAGGCATTATTGGCCATTTTTCATGTGTGGTTTAGAAGTTATGTTTAAATAACTGTAATATTGAGTGTTACAGTATAGAGTCATATTGAATAAAACATCATTTTTGATTTGCAAACCATATACAAATAACTGTTCCTGGTAAAACTCCCATGGATTCAATTTCACATTCTTTTTTAGACATTTTGCACGTTTGGATTAGGAATGATTTGTAATACATTTTTATTGCTTTTTTCGCATTATCTCAGGATTGTAAGTATGATACTGTCAAATTGAGTAAAACATTACTTGTTGTTTTTGCAAACCTTGCCAAATGTTTCTTTCCAGTAAAACTCTTAAAGATACACATCTTCAGGCGTTATTAGACATTTTGCATGTGTATTTTTGGAATTATGTTTCAAAAACTTTCTTATTGAGTTTGACAGTATACTGTCATAGTGAATAAAACCTAATTTCTGTATTTGTGAACCTTTCCAAAATACTTGATTCTTGTAAAACTCACATAAATTCAATATTACAGGCTTTTTTTGACAGAAATTATGTTTGGTTTTGGAGTTATGTCTATAAACCTTTCATATTTAGTATGACAAATATACAGCTGTTTTGAATTACAAAACAACTTTATGTCTTTGCAAACCTTACAAATGATCATTTTTCTAGTACAACTGACAAAGATGAATATCTCCAGACATTATAAGCCATTTTGCATGTGTGGTTTATAAGTTATGTTTGAATACATTTTTATTGCTTTTTTCGCATTATCTCAGGATTGTAGAAACCTTACTGTCTTATTGAATAAAAAACTACTTTTTGCATTTGCAAGATTTTAAAAAGCATATGTTTCGATCAAAACTCCCGAAGATGCATTATTTCAGGCATTATTAGCCATTTTTCATGTGTGGTTTAGAAGTTATGTTTAAATAACTGTCATATTGAGTGTTACAGTATACAATCATATTGAGTAAAAACAAATTTTTGTAGTTGCAAACCATAGAAAAACAATCTTTTTTAGTAAAACCCACATTGATTCAATATCACAGGCATTTTTAGAAATTTTGCACATTTGGATTAGGAATTATGTTGGAATACATTTTTATTGCTTTTTTCGCATTATCTCAGGATTCTAAGATCTTTATTGTCATACTGAGTAAAAAACTACTTTGTCCATTTTCAAAATTTAAAAAAGCACATGTTTCAAGTAAAACTCTCAGAGATACATTATTTCAGGCATTATTGGCCATTTTTCATGTGTGGTTTAGAAGTTATGTTTAAATAACTGTAATATTGAGTGTTACAGTATAGAGTCATATTGAATAAAACATCATTTTTGATTAGCAAACCATATAGAAATAACTGTTCCTGGTAAAACTCCCATGGATTCAATTTCACATTCTTTTTTAGACATTTTGCACGTTTGGATTAGGAATGATTTGTAATACATTTTTATTGCTTTTTTCGTACTATCTCAGGATTGTAAGTATGATACTGTCAAATTGAGTAAAACATTACTTGTTGTTTTTGCAAACCTTGCCAAATGTTTCTTTCCAGTAAAACTCTTAAAGATACATATCTTCAGGCGTTATTAGACATTTTGCATGTGTATTTTTGGAATTATGTTTCAAAAACTTTCTTATTGAGTTTGACAGTATACTGTCATAGTGAATAAAACCTAATTTCTGTATTTGTGAACCTTTCCAAAATACTTGATTCTTGTAAAACTCACATAAATTCAATATTACAGGCTTTTTTTGACAGAAATTATGTTTGGTTTTGGAGTTATGTCTATAAACCTTTCATATTTAGTATGACAAATATACAGCTGTTTTGAATTACAAAACAACTTTATGTCTTTGCAAACCTTACAAATGATCATTTTTCTAGTACAACTGACAAAGATGAATATCTCCAGACATTATAAGCCATTTTGCATGTGTGGTTTATAAGTTTTGTTTGAATACATTTTTATTGCTTTTTTCGCATTATCTCAGGATTGTAGAAACCTTACTGTCTTATTGAATAAAAAACTACTTTTTGCATTTGCAAGATTTTAAAAAGCATATGTTTCGATCAAAACTACCGAAGATATATTATTTCAGGCATTATTAGCCATTTTTCATGTGTGGTTTAGAAGTTATGTTTAAATAACTGTCATATTGAGTGTTACAGTATACAATCATATTGAGTAGAACCTAATTTTTGTAGTTGCAAACCATAGAAAAACAATCTTTTTTAGTAAAACTCACATTGATTCAATATCACAGGCATTTTTAGAAATTTTGCACATTTGGATTAGGAATTATGTTGGAATACATTTTTATTGCTTTTTTCGCATTATCTCAGGATTCTAAGATCTTTATTGTCATACTGAGTAAAAAACTACTTTGTCCATTTTCAAAATTTAAAAAAGCACATGTTTCAAGTACAACTCTCAGAGATACATTATTTCAGGCATTATTGGCCATTTTTCATGTGTGGTTTAGAAGTTATGTTTAAATAACTGTAATATTGAGTGTTACAGTATAGAGTCATATTGAATAAAACATCATTTTTGATTTGCAAACCATATAAAAATAACTGTTCCTGGTAAAACTCCCATGGATTCAATTTCACATTCTTTTTTAGACATTTTGCACGTTTGGATTAGGAATGATTTGTAATACATTTTTATTGCTTTTTTCGCATTATCTCAGGATTGTAAGTATGATACTGTCAAATTGAGTAAAACATTACTTGTTGTTTTTGCAAACCTTGCCAAATGTTTCTTTCCAGTAAAACTCTTAAAGATACATATCTTCAGGCGTTATTAGACATTTTGCATGTGTATTTTTGGAATTATGTTTCAAAAACTTTGTTATTGAGTTTGACAGTATACTGTCATAGTGAATAAAACCTAATTTCTGTATTTGTGAACCTTTCCAAAATACTTGATTCTTGTAAAACTCACATAAATTCAATATTACAGGCTTTTTTTGACAGAAATTATGTTTGGTTTTGGAGTTATGTCTATAAACCTTTCATATTTAGTATGACAAATATACAGCTGTTTTGAATTACAAAACAACTCTATGTCTTTGCAAACCTTACAAATGATCATTTTTCTAGTACAACTGACAAAGATGAATATCTCCAGACATTATAAGCCATTTTGCATGTGTGGTTTATAAGTTATGTTTGAATACATTTTTATTGCTTTTTTCGCATTATCTCAGGATTGTAGAAACCTTACTGTCTTATTGAATAAAAAACTACTTTTTGCATTTGCAAGATTTTAAAAAGCATATGTTTCGATCAAAACTCCCGAAGATGCATTATTTCAGGCATTATTAGCCATTTTTCATGTGTGGTTTAGAAGTTATGTTTAAATAACTGTCATATTGAGTGTTACAGTATACAATCATATTGAGTAGAACCTAATTTTTGTAGTTGCAAACCATAGAAAAACAATCTTTTTTAGTAAAACTCACATTGATTCAATATCACAGGCATTTTTAGAAATTTTGCACATTTGGATTAGGAATTATGTTGGAATACATTTTTATTGCTTTTTTCGCATTATCTCAGGATTCTAAGATCTTTACTGTCATACTGAGTAAAAAACTACTTTGTCCATTTTCAAAATTTAAAAAAGCACACGTTTCAAGTAAAACTCTCAGAGATACATTATTTCAGGCATTATTGGCCATTTTTCATGTGTGGTTTATAAGTTATGTTTGAATACATTTTTATTGCTTTTTTCGCATTATCTCAGGATTGTAGAAACCTTACTGTCTTATTGAATAAAAAACTACTTTTTGCATTTGCAAGATTTTAAAAAGCATATGTTTCGATCAAAACTCCCGAAGATGCATTATTTCAGGCATTATTAGCCATTTTTCATGTGTGGTTTAGAAGTTATGTTTAAATAACTGTCATATTGAGTGTTACAGTATACAATCATATTGAGTAGAACCTAATTTTTGTAGTTGCAAACCATACAAAAACAATCTTTTTTAGTAAAACTCACATTGATTCAATATCACAGGCATTTTTAGAAATGTTGCACATTTGGATTAGGAATTATGTTGGAATACATCTTTATTGCTTTTTTTCGCATTATCTCAGGATTCTAAGATCTTTATTGTCATACTGAGTAAAAAACTACTTTGTCCATTTTCAAAATTTAAAAAAGCACATGTTTCAAGTAAAACTCTCAGAGATACATTATTTCAGGCATTATTGGCCATTTTTCATGTGTGGTTTAGAAGTTATGTTTAAATAACTGTAATATTGAGTGTTACAGTATAGAGTCATATTGAATAAAACATCATTTTTGATTTGCAAACCATATACAAATAACTGTTCCTGGTAAAACTCCCATGGATTCAATTTCACATTCTTTTTTAGACATTTTGCACGTTTGGATTAGGAATGATTTGTAATACATTTTTATTGCTTTTTTCGCATTATCTCAGGATTGTAAGTATGATACTGTCAAATTGAGTAAAACATTACTTGTTGTTTTTGCAAACCTTGCCAAATGTTTCTTTCCAGTAAAACTCTTAAAGATACATATCTTCAGGCGTTATTAGACATTTTGCATGTGTATTTTTGGAATTATGTTTCAAAAACTTTCTTATTGAGTTTGACAGTATACTGTCATAGTGAATAAAACCTAATTTCTGTATTTGTGAACCTTTACAAAATACTTGATTCTTGTAAAACTCACATAAATTCAATATTACAGTCTTTTTTTGACAGAAATTATGTTTGGTTTTGGAGTTATGTCTATAAACCTTTCATATTTAGTATGACAAATATACAGCTGTTTTGAATTACAAAACAACTTTATGTCTTTGCAAACCTTACAAATGATCATTTTTCTAGTAGAACTGACAAAGATGAATATCTCCAGACATTATAAGCCATTTTGCATGTGTGGTTTATAAGTTATGTTTGAATACATTTTTATTGCTTTTTTAGCATTATCTCAGGATTGTAGAAACCTTACTGTCTTATTGAATAAAAAACTACTTTTTGCAATTGCAAGATTTTAAAAAGCATATGTTCCGATCAAAACTCCCGAAGATGCATTATTTCAGGCATTATTAGCCATTTTTCATGTGTGGTTTAGAAGTTATGTTTAAATAACTTTCGTATCGAGTGTTACAGTATACAATCATATTGAGTAGAACCTAATTTCTGTAGTTGCAAACCATAGAAAAACAATCTTTTTTAGTAAAACTCACATTGATTCAATATCACAGGCATTTTTAGAAATTTTGCACATTTGGATTAGGAATTATGTTTGAATACATTTTTATTGCTCTTTTCGCATTATCTCAGGATTCTAAGATCTTTATTGTCATACTGAGTAAAAGACTACTTTGTCCATTTTCAAAATTTAAAAAAGCACATGTTTCAAGTAAAACTCTCAGAGATACATTATTTCAGGCATTATTGGCCATTTTTCATGTGTGGTTTAGAAGTTATGTTTAAATAACTGTAATATTGAGTGTTACAGTATAGAGTCATATTGAATAAAACATAATTTTTGATTTGCAAACCATATACAAATAACTGTTCCTGGTAAAACTCCCATGGATTCAATTTCACATTCTTTTTTAGACATTTTGCACGTTTGGATTAGGAATGATTTGTAATACATTTTTATTGCTTTTTTCGCATTATCTCAGGATTGTAAGTATGATACTGTCAAATTGAGTAAAACATTACTTGTTGTTTTTGCAAACCTTGCCAAATGTTTCTTTCCAGTAAAACTCTTAAAGATACATATCTTCAGGCGTTATTAGACATGTTGCATGTGTATTTTTGGAATTATGTTTCAAAAACTTTCTTATTGAGTTTGACAGTATACTGTCATAGTGAATAAAACCTAATTTCTGTATTTGTGAACCTTTCCAAAATACTTGATTCTTGTAAAACTCACATAAATTCAATATTACAGGCTTTTTTTGACAGAAATTATGTTTGGTTTTGGAAATATGTCTATAAACCTTTCATATTTAGTATGACAAATATACAGCTGTTTTGAATTACAAAACAACTTTATGTCTTTGCAAACCTTACAAATGATCATTTTTCTAGTACAACTGACAAAGATGAATATCTCCAGACATTATAAGCCATTTTGCATGTGTGGTTTATAAGTTATGTTTGAATTCATTTTTATTGCCTTTTTCGCATTATCTCAGGATTGTAGAAACCTTACTGTCTTATTGAATATAAAACTACTTTTTGCATTTGCAAGATTTTAAAAAGCATATGTTTCGATCAAAACTCCCGAAGATGCATTATTTCAGGCATTATTAGCCATTTTTCATGTGTGGTTTAGAAGTTATGTTTAAATAACTGTCATATTGAGTGTTACAGTATACAGTCATATTGAGTAGAACCTAATTTTTGTAGTTGCAAACCATAGAAAAACAATCTTTTTTAGTACAACTCACATTGATTCAATATCACAGGCATTTTTAGAAATTTTGCACATTTGGATTAGGAATTATGTTGGAATACATTTTTATTGCTTTTTTCGCATTATCTCAGGATTCTAAGATCTTTATTGTCATACTGAGTAAAAAACTACTTTGTCCATTTTCAAAATTTAAAAAAGCACATGTTTCAAGTAAAACTCTCAGAGATACATTATTTCAGGCATTATTGGCCATTTTTCATGTGTGGTTTAGAAGTTATGTTTAAATAACTGTAATATTGAGTGTTACAGTATAGAGTCATATTGAATAAAACATCATTTTTGATTTGCAAACCATATACAAATAACTGTTCCTGGTAAAACTCCCATGGATTCAATTTCACATTCTTTTTTAGACATTTTGCACGTTTGGATTAGGAATGATTTGTAATACATTTTTATTGCTTTTTTCGCATTATCTCAGGATTGTAAGTATGATACTGTCAAATTGAGTAAAACATTACTTGTTGTTTTTGCAAACCTTGCCAAATGTTTCTTTCCAGTAAAACTCTTAAAGATACATATCTTCAGGCGTTATTAGACATTTTGCATGTGTATTTTTGGAATTATGTTTCAAAAACTTTCTTATTGAGTTTGACAGTATACTGTCATAGTGAATAAAACCTAATTTCTGTATTTGTGAACCTTTCCAAAATACTTGATTCTTGTAAAACTCACATAAATTCAATATTACAGGCTTTTTTTGACAGAAATTATGTTTGGTTTTGGAAATATGTCTATAAACCTTTCATATTTAGTATGACAAATATACAGCTGTTT